>NW_028274813.1:119160340-119311855 GCF_037043125.1 Eumetopias jubatus
ACGGGTGGGTAGGCGGACGGGTGGACGGACGGGTGGACGGACGGGTGGACGGGTGGGTGGACGGGTGGATGGACGGGTGGATGGGTGGATGGGTGGGTGGATGGGTGGATGGATAGGTGGATGGATAGGTGGATGGATGGATAGATAGGAACTCTAGGAGTGTGTCACATTGATCCAGAATGAGTGGGATGGATGGATGGATGGATGGATGGATGGATGGATAGATAGATTGGAACTCCAGGGTGTGTCCCATTTATCTAGGATGAGTGGTGCAGTAAAAACGTAGAAATATCAATGGTCTGGAGCTAAGAGGTGTGGCTTCTCATCAGGCGTTGACATGCATGGGCATGTGACCCGGGGAGTCATATACTGTGTTTGCACCCCATTTTCTCTGTTCATAAACAGGAGGTTTGCTTTAGGTGTCAGTTTTGGCTTAGCCATCACTCAGTGGACATCTCCTTTGTGCTAAGCACATTTCCTATGGAACATAATTCTAATCATCACATCTGTGAGGCAGGGACTGGCAGAGATGAGCGACTTGCCCAGGGCCACACAGATTTAAGAGGTGAGCCGGGGTTTGGACCTAGGCAGCCTGACTCTGGGGCTCAGATTCTAAAATCAGATGATGTTCTCTATATTCGTGGCCCCCCCCAGGGTGATGGGAGCTGAGTATCTTGGAAGGTGCTCAAGACTGTGCACTGGGCGCCAAGAGAAAACATCAGAACTTATATTTCTGTTCATAATTTATTGCTTTCCAATGTCTGTCTTTTATTTTAAGTGTTCCTAAGATTTTATATAATGTGTTAAAACACTCATATGTGTAAGTCTGTATGTATCTATACATGTATCAGAAATACAATGTCTCATTTTTAGGAAGGGAGGTCACATGGTGGAAAGTTTAGACACCAGTGGTCTAGATTCATATTTTTATACTTAATATTTTTTGAATTTCTTTTCTTAGAATCATAGGATCTGAGCACAATGAGAAATTGAAATTTTTACAATTTTCAACCCTTCAGCAGTTCGAGTGCCTCATATATCTCAGGTGCTGGGCCAGATGCTTGGTACAATCTTTCATTGTTACTAGATCTTTTACAGTAAAAACAAAACAAAAAACAAAACAAAAAAAACCCCTTCAATTTGCATTTAAAAGGTGACTTTGAATACCCATAGAAACTCTCCCCCCCACCCGCCATAGAATTCTGTACTTTTGTCTAACAGTATTCTGAAGACAAAAAAAAAGTCTCCTGAATCTCTGTAAATCAGTTGAAAGGAAGAAAAGAAATGATTCTTTTCTAGTGAGATGGGTGGTTCTGACCTCTTTGCCTTTCACCTTGTGGATTCTGATAGGCTGGAGATGCTGAGAGGGTGGTACACAGAAGCCCTGTAACTTTTGGCTGGTAGGAGGTGCAGAGGTCAAGGGCAAGGACGATGTTGCCAGACTGCCTGCCCGGGGTTGACTCCTGCCTCTGTGGGTTCCTCTGGGCCTCAGTTTCTTCTTCTGTAAAAGGGCAAAATGCTAGTCGTGTATATAGTAGCATTTGTTAGGAATAATAAATGAGCACATGTCTGCAAAGTGCTTGTATGTAAGTCTGACAAAATGAATTTTTAAAAAAACTGCAGGGAAACGGGAAGAAATGCAAACGTTGATAGTAGATAGCCTTTAAAGATTTGAGAAGTAGCAACCCACTGTACACGGTATTGTGCCTCAGGACACATTCCCGTGCACCCTCTCTGTCCTATAAGGGTAGTTTTGGGAGAAAGTTAGGACAGATACTGGCATTTTCACTTGGTATATAAGTAGTAGGAGTTTTAGGGAGAAGAATGGTTTACCTTAGCCCATGTAGCTGCTGTTCAGAGGCTGAGTGGGAGGCTTCAGTGTATTTCTTTTGATTATTACACTTTTTCCAGGGCTGCCTCTCTTAATTTGTTGCCATTAGCCGTTACTTTTTATAGTTTGCTCTTGGGTGATTTTGTCGGTCCGTAAATAAGGCAGTGTGTTGTGGTCCAGCAACATGGTCTTTCCATATTTGACTCTTTTTTTTTTTTTTTAGTGCAATTGAGTTTTATTTCTCATTCCTCTGTTTATTGTCATTCCTGAAATTGGTTTTAAAGGGCCATGATGACCTATTTTAATAACATGCAACAGTGTTTTATTTGTGAGCATTTAAACTTGGACCACTTTTCCCTCCTGATAGGGAGTGAAAAATCCCTACAAATCCATCTGACCTGTTTATGGAGCCTCCTCAACGTGCTTTAGCTTCTACAGATAACCAAAGAAAGGCATTCTTAATCTCCAGGAGCTTGAATGATCATTGCAGGTGGCTTACTGGCCTCCAGCCCGCTCCGAGGATGTCGGATGTTTATCGTAACCAGCTGCTCAAGAGCCTAGTGCTTGGCAGTTCTCAGGAAGGGCTTTTTGACCTAATCTCAGATGAGACTCTTGACGTGTTTTGGTCTCAACGACCGTGGGGCAACAAGTAAGAGAAGTCCTTGGAAACCCCCCTCTTCGTGGATTCTTACCAGGCTTGAAAGTGAGGGGTCTTCGTAAGCCTACAGTAAGAAGACTCAGGTGGTAGAAGAGTGAAGTTTGGAGCACCTGCAGGTTTCTTGGAAGAATGGATCCTGGTGTAAGGCGCCGTTTGTAAGGAAAATCATCTTATATCCCTCCCTCTCCCATTCTCCCACCCCACAGAAGCTGAGTCTTCTTGAATTATAGCCAGAGATATTAGGGGGTATGGTCATTTCTTTTTGTTGTTGTTGTTGTTGTTGTTGTTGTTGTTATGTTAATCGCCATACATTACATCATTAGTTTTGGATGTAGTGTTCCATGATTCATTGTGCATAACACTCAGTGCTCCACGCAGAACGTGCCCTCTTTAATACCCATCACCAGGCTAACCCATCCCCCCACCCCCTCCCCTCTAGAACCCTCAGTTTGTTTCTCAGAGTCCATCGTCTCTCATGGTCCGTCTCCCCCTCCGATTTCCCCCCCTTCATTCTTCCCCTCCTGCTATTTTCTTCTTCTTTTTTTTTTTCTTAATATATATTGCATTACTTGTTTCAGAGGTACAGATCTGTGATTCAACAGTCTTGTACAATTCACAGCGCTCACCATAGCACATACCCTCCCCAATGTCTGTCACCCAGCCACCCCATCCCTCCCACCCCCCACCACTCAGCAACACTCAGTTTGTTTCCTGAGATTAAGAATTCCTCCTATCAGTGAGGTCATATGATACATGTCTTTCTCTGATTGACTTATTTCACTCAGCATAACACCCTCCAGTTCCATCCACGTCGTTGCAAATGGCAAGATCTCATTCCTTTTGATGGCTGCATAATATTCCATTGTGTATATATACCACTGCTTCTTTATCCAGTCATCTGTCGATGGACATCTTGGCTCTTTCCACAGTTTGGCTATTGTGGACATTGCTGCTATAAACATCGGGGTGCACGTACCCCTTCGGATCCCTACATTTGTATCTTTATGGTAAAGGGGGTATGGTCATTTCTGTAGTTTGCTGTGCCCTATAAAGCCCATTGTGTTTACCAGTGGATTTTAAGGCTCTCGTTCTTGCTAGGGAAGCCGACAGAATATGTAGTCAGATGATCCGTGGAAGGGGCGTGAGAACTGGAGGGATCTACTTGGTCCCCGGTCCCAGTCCAAGTCCGTGGTGCATGCAGACACTTTTACTCATCCACAGCAAAATAAGAAAAATAAGGACAACGGTAGTTTCCACATGTTTTTAATAGGTCCAATATTGCTGAGACTGGTCCTGTCTCACCCCCCACTCCCACCAACCCCCTCCAGGCCCCAGGTCACCAACCACCTGAGTCCTGGAGTTATCCTTGCTGATAATTCCCGATTACGGATAACCATTCCGTCTCAAATGTTGTCTGCATGAATAATTAAGCTCCTATCTAGATAACAACAGTTGAATCTTTCTAAGAAGAAGCAGTTTTCTGTTGTGAAGCTCAACTCTTTCCCTTTTCTCTTGTTGGTCCTAATTCTTGGTTGCTGTTCCAGGTAACATCCATCGATACTTGGAAACCACTATCAGGTAGACTCTAGCAGGGCAAAGGTGGTATCTTGCTCACATCTGAATTCCCTGCAGGATCTGATGCCACGTAGAAAGCCTCAATAAATGGTGGCTGAATTAAATTCTTCTCTTACCTAATTGCCTTTTTTTTTTTTTTTAACAGACTAACTATCCCCACTTCTTTTGACCATGCTGTGCACGAGCGTCTGAACCCTTTGCCATTCCGGCCCTCCTCTCTGACCGTGGTCTGCTTTAGCGACATTTCTGAGACAGGCCTGGGGGTACATGGGCATTTCACACGTGGCTTGGCCACAGGGCAGTGCGTTGGACCCGCCTCTTCTGCGGGCTAGACTCGCCAGTGACTGCACCCTGCTCCTGCGTATGCATGCCTTTCTGAAAGTGTGAGATCAAGTGCAATGGTAGACTTCTGTGTTATGAGGGAGATTTCATTCATCGAGAGTTCATTAACAGGAAATAATTCCCTGATTATATTGCAATTTTCAAAGTCGTCTTTTTTTTTTTTTTTTTTTTTGGTCTGTTGAGGCATTCTGTTTGCATGTATGTATCACATCTGTACAAAAGGACTCCCAGGATGTTCCCTCCCTTGTGTTTTTGTCTTGCTTCTTCACGGGCCATCGCCAGCTGAGGTGGTCAGTATGATGAAACCACACTGGGGGGACGTAAGCAGATCATCCGCCATCTTTCTAGATCTTTGAGTTGTACGTCAGATCTGGGGCCGGTCTCGCCGCATGTGTTGAACCTGCCCGTGAGGGTGTCAGCAGTGTTCCCAGCTGTGTGATCATCACTGATCTCAAAGCCGCCGGTGTGACCGTGGATCATCATCACAGTTAGGAACCAGACGATGACTTTGGAGCATGGCCTGTCTTCTTGGCATTCTTGATGCTCTGGAGAGTGTCTGCCAGGACATTTGTGCATGCCGTGATAGTGGCCCAGAAAGATGGAGGAAAGTGCACATAGTCTTCAAAATGACATTTATTTCTAGCTTTTCATATGTGTTCTTGAAGTGCTTTCTTTTTTCCTTTGCGACTGAACATACCCTCTGTCAGCCAGAGGCCAGTGAGCATTTGATGGAGGAAAATACAAAAACAAAAACAAAAAAACAAAACAAAAACCACCCTCCAAAGCTCTGATACATCTAATATTGTCATCTTTGCCTCAACCACGAGGCTTGTGCTTCCTGTCAATTTCAGTACTCGTTTTTTCCATCTTCCACTCATTTGATACAATAAGAGCAAGATATGCACTTAAACAGTGGATTTAAAATCTTGTTTGGGGGCGCCTGGGTGGCTCAGTCGGTTGAACGTCTGCCTTCGGCTCAGGTCATGATCCCAGGGTCCTGGGATCGAGCCCCGCATCGGGCTCCCTGCTCGGCGGGGAGCCTGCTTCTCCCTCTCCCACTCCCCCTGCTTGTGTTCCCTCTCTCGCTCTCTCTGTCAAATAAATTAAAAACTTTCAAAAAGAATGTATAAAAAAATAAAATCTTTGTCAGCTGACCCTTTCTCTTCAGAGCACTTAGGTATTCGGGTAGGAGGCCCCACCTTCTCCCTTTCTCTTGGTTCCTGAGGAGCGTTGGTTCTCGAGCAGAATTCCTACCTGGTTTCAGTAAGAGACCCAGGTGATTTCACAAGTCCTGCCGAGTGACGATACCAGTGGTCCGACTGGACACTCAGCAGGGTTACTGTTGTGCGGTGTGCGCACTGTGACACGTGGCTGGTCGGGAAGGGGGCGTAGGCTGGGAGCGTAGGGTGTCCTAGAGTTGGCCGTTGCCACCGTCCTGACAGCTCCCCAGCACCGAGCCTCAAAGCTTTTGATTACGTTTAAGACCCTCCCCTCAAGTTTGTTTGTTTGTTTTTCACATGAACTCTTGCCAACTCAGGTCTCAAGCTTCTGGGGGAGCTGTCTTTGAAACCAGCTTTGAAGATTTTACGTGTCTTCTTGTAATCTTAAGCCCCGCACTTCGCCCGTCAAGATCTCCTTGCCACTGACCTTATTAATATTCAGTCTTGGTTTTTAGACCCGGTTCTTCAGTGTAATTACTGTAAATTAGCAGCTGGAGACTCGGAGGCCCGTGGCACCACTCCAGTGCGGTGGGGTCACTCGGCGCCGGCGGGAGGCCTTGGCTGATTTGTGAAGGGCAGAGTGAGGGGAGAGAGGAACTTTCTGAATCCGCCCGAGTCGTGCCTGCATTTCGTTTCCTCAGACCGTTGCCTGGTGCGATGCAGCGGGGGAGCCCTCTCCTCATTTTCGTAAAGAAAGAGAGCGTTCGGGGTGCTCCTGGAGAATGTGCCTCAGGAAATGCAGTAAGATTCACTGTTGGCACCAAGTCAGGCCAGCGTGCCGGTGGGACTTACAAAAACCAGCGTAAGAGGTGAATAACTTTTTCAGGACAGAATTGAACGTTGTGACTTGAATAATATATGCACAGAGTAATAAATCACACAGAAGAGATTGGGACAAAATGCAGCAGTTACCCCGCTGGTCCCCCCGCCCAGCACCCAGGAGGACCATGGACAACGCTTCCTGACTTCCTGCTGAGAAATACGGGGAGTTTTCTCAGCTTTCCACCCCTGCTGACTTCCTTCTGCTGTTTTCAGTGTTTGGGGGTTATTTGGTCTTCGTTGGTAGGGTTGTGATCTCGGGAAGTAAACGTCAGCTCTAGTCCTGCTGCATCCTCTCTAGTGGGCCTGCACCGTCTCCACCCTGCTCCCCACCAGCCCGGCTTTCACTGAGGGCCAGGGTCTGCTTGCGGAGACCCTCCTAGTGTGGCCTCTGGCACCCCGACCTGCAGGGCCCCCCCACCTCCCATGGTATCCCGTCTCTTTGTCTAGTTCATTGGACATCCCGGGAGGCCTCTTTGACCTCGTGTTGTAGCCTCCGAGTTAGATTTCCTGTGTGAGCATCGTTCTTCATCCCTGAGTTCGTTTTTACCCTTGACTTCCCCTTTTCAGAGCATCCTGTTCCTGTTTTGTGGGTGTACGTTCTCAGACCTGTCAGGATACTTTCTTTCTTAGTATCATTTTTTTTTTTTTAAGTCCTGACTGTTGGGCCCTCACTTGTCTGTTCCTGTAAGGTGCACATTGGGTTTTTCGTGCTGCTGGTGTCTTGGTGTAGCTCAGTGATTGGGAGCCGGGTCTCTGGCTCGGACTCAGGTTGAATCCTGACTTTCCCTTTTCCTGGATGTAACATACTTTCCTAACGATACTGGCAGCGACCTGTGAGGGGTGTTGAGGGTCGGTTGAGGCAGTACCTGCAGAGTTTGGAGAACGTGACGTACCCCATGCTCGGTGCATGTTAGCTGTCCTCACCGTCGTGTGGTTACTGTTCACACTGAGGAATGGAGAACTGGGTCATCAGGTTGGGTGTACTCCACGTGGTGTGAGCAGATCTGTTCCTCCCTGGGTCTCTCCCCGAGCAGGGGGTCCGCCTGGGCGAGCTCCCTGGTAGCCTTTGTTTTGGGGTGGCAAGAGGCCCCCCGCACCAGAATGAGGATGAGTGTTCTTGGGGGCGCTCACCAGAAGTCTTGGCTCACCCAGGTTCCCCTGACATCTCTTGGGGAGGGGGTGGTTCTTTGTGACACCCCATCACACTTTCTGCAGCTTTGCTCCCTCGTGTGCGTTCTGCGCCAGAAGCCTGTGATCCGCGTGGCTCCCACGCTCCCTGCAGCCCCCTGCTGTCTGCTGGACAGCTTTTTCCACTCGGTGTCATCCATCACCACATTTCCATTCACCGTGTGTCACCTAGAAACACACCGAGATCTTCCGTCCTCCGGTTTTGCTCCATCCTCCTGCCTGCTGGGAGGGCTGATTCCTTTCCGGAGTGCTTCTTTGTCAGTGGGGTCTGGGGCGGCTGGGGACCAAACCAAATGAGGCTCGGGTCCCCATTTCTAATGAGCAGCCGGAGGAATCTTTTAAATGAGAGCTTCATAAGCCAGTGTTTTTCACTGTGAGCTGCCGAGCAGGGCTGCCCCATCCCAGGACCCGTGAGCATCGCTCACTTTGCAGCCTTTGTGAACGGCCCCCCCGAGCGGCCTTGAGCATGGCCCGCGCGTGGCAGGAGCCTCCCCACGCGTGATGCTCTCCTGCGATTTGCTCAGGCAGCAGCCCTCCAGTCTGACTTGGTTTCCCCCACGGTGCAGGAACGGCCTAGATCATGCTGTCAGGACCTCTGCTCTTTGTATCTTTTTTTTTTTTTTAAAGATTTTATTTATTTATTTGACAGGGAAATAGAGAGCACAAGTAGGCAGAGTGGCAGGCAGAGGCAGAGGGAGAAGCAGGCTCTCCGCTGAGCGGGGAGCCCGGTGTGGGGCTCGATCCCAGGACCCCAGGATCATGGCCTGAGCCGAAGGCAGCCGCTTAACCGACGGAGCCACCCGGGCGCCCCTGTTTGTATCTTTTTGAATTGCCGCAATCCAATGAGAATTCACCATGGGTCACATTGGGGGTTCCAAAAGTCCGTCTTGTCAGGGGCCCAGCATTGACCAGACAGAGCCAGGGCACACCAAGTGCTGAGCAAGAGACACTGTTAATTTTCAGTGAGAGACACGAGGTAAAGCAGGTACTTGCTCTGGTTCTGTGTAGGTGAATTTCAAAGGAAGCATCTTTGAAGGTTCCTTAGGCACCTGGAGTCTCCGCAGAGGAGTTGCATCTACCTTGGTGACTAGCGCTGGTCCCTCCTCATCCCACAGGCGAGACATTCACCTGTCAGGGACACCTGTCCCGGTGGTGGTGCTCAGGCCTTCCTTCAGCAAGGTTCGTTTTCAAAATAAAGTGTTGGAAAGTATTCTGTGTATTATGTTCTAAATGGCTTCTCAGAAAGCCAGGGGCTTGAAGTAGGTTAACCCTGGGGACTTTTAGGAAACCGAGGGGCACAGGGATGTGGGGATGTGGCATTTGTGGGGTGCTCCCTCCAGCCCTTCCGCCTGGACTCTGGGAACTGGGGCCTCGTCCTGAGCTGAGGAGGAAGCCAGGCGTCCAGATGAGATTGACTCACGTCAGCATTCAAGGTAGGAGGTGGGTAGACATTCACCTCCAGCAGGTGTCTGAGAAGCAGGTCTTGCCGGCAGTTACCACAAGTTTTCCCAGCCAGATAGGCCTTTGGGGTACGTTGAACTTTTCCCCAAGCCAAGTGCTAATACCGAGGTGGAGGTAAAGTTTTGAGGATAAGGCCGTGGGTTGGCATGTGCAGGGCGCTGCTCAGAGACCATGGGCAGCCCCAGCCTGCCTCTGGGCTTCAGAGCTCCGGAGCAGCCTGGTGGGTTTGTTATTGGAAGCACCCAAACTTCTAACCATTTGTGATGAAATATTTGTAAATATTTCATGTATTTCTTTTCCGTCGTAAACAGAAAAAACACCGATGAGCCAGGGTCATCACTATGGAAATCGGGTTTTGTACCGTGTAGTGATTTTTGACTGATTTGACTTGTGTCTTGTCATGAATAATCCACAAAATACAAAGGCAGATACTACAGTAACGGAAAAATAAAAAGATGGCCAGAAACATAAAATGGAGCCAGAAGTGGGGTTTACAAATGCCTCCTGCCGAGACCGGCTGGCTGCCCCATGCTGCCTCAGCTGGGGCATTGCCCTCAAGCTCTGGGGGCCTCTGGGGCTCATGGATGCCCCTATGCTAAGCTCTCTGGTTGCCTTCTATTTTATTTTCATCATCTCATTATTATTTTAAAATTTTCTTCTTGTTTTGAGTGGGTTTCGGGGGGTGGGGGAGTTGAGAAACATGCCTTTCCTTTCCCCGTTTTTATGACAAGTCCATTATTGGTCTTTTAAATCCCACATTGCGCAGTGTTTCCTTGTTAGCTTAGCTACAGAACCCCCGCTCCTGTGTGTTTGTCCTTTGGGTTCTGGCTGGGTTCTGGGAGAATGACCGGAGTTGGCCACGGGACGGGAAGGAGGGGGCACCAAGGTGCAAAAGAGGTGTGCCTCGTGCAGCCCCTGCCGTGCGTGGGGGGCTCACTCAGAGCGGTGGGTGCCCCCTGGGCACCAACTTCTGTCTGGTAGGGGACACAAGAAGGAGTGGAATCTAACCAACCCAAACCTGCCTCAGACACGGTCCCCGTGGGCACAGGAAACATTCTCTGCCGTTTCTGAGAATTACCAGACCCTCGGAAGGGAGGTTGTATATGCAGTCTTTTCTCCCTCGGACCTTCTCTGGGAGGGAAGGGCTCTGGCAGTCACAGCAGGTGGAGGATTCCTGCTCCGCGCGTTAGCAGGTGTGGGCATCTGCATGTTCGCTAGCTGTAGTCTGGGTTTCATCTTCTCGTTCAGTGGTATTGTCGATTTGGGTATTTGACGGTCATGATGATGATGATGATGATGATGATTTTATTATTATATTGCCTTTCAACACCCATGGTCTCATCATTATTTTTTACTAGCCTATCATTGGGGTTCTGACTTCTTGATTCAGGAGTTGTATGGAAAAACTTTTTTCTGTATTTTTCTCTTTTAATTTTAATACTGTCCCTCCTCTCTTGGTTAAGTGCTTCTGTTTTTGTTGTTGTCATTTGCATTGGGGAGAAAGAATGGATCCTAGCCCTCATTTACTCTGAGTCCTAAGATTGGTGTCTTTTTCAGAATTTGTAGAATCTCTTTACAGGACTTGTGATTTTTCTCTGACCATCTGTTCTGGTGCTCTGTCCGTTATAGGCATGAATATGGAGTTAGAGGCCAGGCCAGGCCACCTCCCCTAGTGCATCGGTGAAGGGGCGGGGTTGTCAGGCCTCCTGCGTCGCTGACTTCCCCTGGCCACCGAGGGACAGAGGGGCTTCTCCATGTCTGTGGAGACGTGGGGCTCAGAGCAGAGGGGCTCAGCCTTGGAGGCAGGCATCTGCCACCTACCAGCCTGGCAGCCTCAGGTAGTTCACCTAACTGCCGGGAACTTCGGTTTAAAGAAATGGATGATGGCACCTTGCTGGTCGTTAGGGTCAGAGAGAAGGTAGGTTGCAAGTGTGTCTTGCTGCTATGTGATGACTATGAGCCAGCCCCTCTGTTCAGGAGCTTGGCTTCCCAGTGGTTCCTGGCTGTTGTTCACACGTAAGTGCGACCCAGCCTTCCTTGGAGTGAGCACCTCTGGTCTGGCCTGATGGCTGTGATTTATGACCTGCTAGGGCTGAGCCTGTAGGAGCAAGTGACAGGGACGAGAGGGGGCCAGAGGAGGCAGGTGTGGGCCTAATTCCCTCGGAAAGTGAGTTCACGGGCCCTGAGCCCACGGATCACCAATCCTGACTCTGATGCCCTATAAAAATGCCCGGAGGCATTGAACACGTTGGGACATTGGCCCGGAGGGGATTTACTTGTCTTTGGACTTCAGATCTGTTGAGTGAGGGGAGTGTGTTAGGCCCAGATCTGTCTCTGCCAGATCTTTAAAATCAGGAATTCTTATGTTAGAATAAAAACAGCCTGTACAAGCAGACCATGAGCATATAAGCGCCCCATGAGGGCAAAACCCAAATCCTCCTCGTTCATTCTTGTACCCTGGAGGGGAGTATGTTACTCCTTTCTCTCTCTCTCTCTCTCTCTCTCTGATTCCTGGGAAGCCTACTGAGAGAAACCGGTCAGCATGTGGGTATGACACCAGCATGGAAAACAAAACAAAACAAAACAAAAAACTCAGCTGAGGGATTTGGTATGTGATACTTGACTCAGATATGTTACGGAAACATATAACCTTGCTTGTAAATTTTGCTTTATGTGGAAGAAGTAGCAAGTATTAAATTATAATGAATGGTTAATGTTTTTATAAACATTTTGGCCATATTGTTTCACATTTTCTTTTAAATCTGAAGAATTCTAATATGTTGTAGAAGAAAGTGAACATAGGCTTCTTTTCAAGATAAAAATACAGATAGAGCTATGGTATTGAAAATGTTTGTTAATACTTTATTTTTTTTACAAGATTTTATTAGAGAGAGAGCGAGAGCGCGAGCGAGCGCACAAGCAGGGGGAGCGGCAGAGGGAGAGAGAGAGAGAGAGAGAGAAGCAGACCCGCCGCTGAGCAGGGAGCCTGATGTGGGGCTCGATCCCATGACCCTGAGATCATGACCTGAGCCCAAGGCAGACACTTAACTGAGCCACCGAGGTGCCCCAATTTCTTCCAAGTTTTGATGAAAAACACAATTCTTGACTAACTTTGAAAACTTGTAATAAAAATCCTCCTTTTCTGAATTGTCTTGCTTTGGTGCAAACTCCCAAACCATGGTATATTGTCAATAGGGAGTCAGATGAATTAGGAATAATTCGTTGGGAGCATCCTAGGGCTGAAGGAAGGGATTTGAAAGTTCAGTATGTCCCAGTGCCCCTTGGCGTCCTGGATTGAATTCAGGAGACCGGGACCATCTTAGGAGGAGGGGGAGGAGGGATCCCAGCAGGCCAGCTGACCTGGAACCGGGTGCCCGCTGCGATGGTGCTAACAGCTGGGGTGGGGAAGGGTCCAGGTGAGCACCCCGGAGCAGATAAGCCTCCGGGGGAGGGGGGGGGCGGAATCCACTCATGCTCAGAACAAAGACAGGGGATCAACCAGCAGCAGATCCCAGGTCCCTGAGTTAGCGGCACCCCCAGGTACTCTTCTTTGTTACCATTTCCTCTGTTTTAGCCTCTTAATCCCAGCCTCTGCCGGTGGGTCCTGGGGTCCCTGTCCCACAGAATGCGGGGACTCCCCTGCCGGTGGCCTGGCCTGCTCTGCCCTCCCGGGGTTCCCGTTGGGCAGAGGGGGAGGCAGCAGATACGTGCGTCTGCGGGGTGTCGTGGTCTGAAGTGTTTGCAGTGACAAAATGATTTCATTTCAGAGCAAAAACCCGGTCTGCGTCTGTCCCTGTTTGAAACCTCATCGGCATGCACTTTGTATGAAACCCCTCAGTTTCTGAAATGACCAAAACCGGAGACTCGCAGTATTGCACATCCTGCCGAGGAAAAAGCCATGACCACAGCAGGGAAAGTGAGAGACGCACGGGTCGGGAGCATGGGCTGAAACGCGGGCCCGAGGGGCCAAAAGCTCTCTTTCTTACTGCAGAGCGGCCCGGGCTGGTGTGTGCGCGAGAAGTGGAGCTGGCTGTGTCTGCTGCTGCGTCTCTGGGCCCGCGTGAGACGCCGGACCTGGGACGGGGCGGGTGTGGGGACACGTTCCCCCCCCCCCCCCCCCGAGAAGCCGACGGGATGGCACGGGGCTCGCGGGGCGCTTCTCAGTTACTCATGTCCCGGCGCGCAGTGTTCTCAGCAGCCAAATACAGGCTTCCTGCTGACGACAAATGAGGACACAGCTTTTGCTTCGTTGTGTTAATACGTGACACGGAGTTTAACTAAAACATCATGTGGAAGTTACCTCCAGGCCTTACTGTAGCCTGGCGTGGGGAGAAAGTGGGGCCGCGCCGGGGGGAGGCCCCGGAGCCACGCGGCTGCCATGCCCCCAGACGCCAGGGCTGTGGTGCTGGCGTCCCCCGGCCCCCTGTCCTTGGCCGGCTGGGGCCCTCGGGCCGAGAGGGAGAATGACCTCGTTAGCGACCGCCCTGGAGTGTGCAGATAGAGAACTTGGAACTCTGTGACGGTTTTATTCAGGTCACGGGTACCGCAAAAGACATTTGTCCCCGCTGTTCCACGTGCTGTTCTGGCGTCCTTCTGGGACGAACCCGAGGGTCTGCTTTTGTCCCCAGAAGGGAGAGAGGACAACGGAATCGCAGGGCCATACTGAGGACTGGTTTTCCTTTGTTTTTGCTTTAAAAAAAAAAAAAAAAAAAATCCGGACAAGGTGGAGAGCTGGGGGGAAGGCTAACAGTCTTTGGTACAAGGAGGTCAGAATTGTGTTTGACTCAAGTGGAGTTGTCACACGGGTCCCGGCTTTGTCATCGTCCCTGGGCCCCCCCCCCCCCCCCGGGGCTTACACCTCCGTCTGGGGGAGATCCTGCATAGGACAGTCCGCGCGCTGCGTCCAAGCCCGCGGTACGAGGGCCGCGCCTACCTGCGCCATCTTGTTTCTCCGTGTTACTGGCAAATTCCAATGCCTTTGGGTTTTGGAGATTTTACAATTAAAAAACCCCACGTTTTACTCTTTGCTATCGTTTTATATGACTACTTATTGTTTCTACTCCCATAATAAAAATCTCAGAGATTTTCTCCAAAGGGAATAATTGGGGGCACCTGGGTGGCTCATTCAGTTAGGCGTCTTACTCTTGATCTCAGCTCAGGTCTCAACCTCCGTGAGTTCAAGTCCCGTGTTGGGCTCCAGCTGAGTGTGGAGCTTGCTTAACATAAATAAATAAACAAACAGGGAGTAATTAGTACAAGTCAGATTTAAGAAGAGTGTTTACTTTTTTCCTTCCTTTTTATTGTGATAAAATATGCCTGCATTAAATTTACCATTTTAACCATGTTTAAGTGTGCCCTTCTAGGACACCATGTGAGGTTGAGCACATCCACGGTGTTGAGCAGCCACCCTCACCATCCACCTCCAGAACTCTCCATGACCCTCCACGGACACTGTTCCCATTAAACAGAATCTTCACTTTTTTTCTTTTTTAAGATTTTATTTATTTATTTGAGAGAGAGAGGGAGCATGAATGGCAGGAGGGGCAGAGAGAGGGAGAAGCAGGCTTCCCACCAAGCAGGGAGCCCGACGCGGGGCTCGATCCCAGGACCCTGAGATCACGACCTGAGCCGAAGGCAGACGCTCAACCAGCTGAGCCACCCAGGCGCCCCGAATCGTCACTTTGAAAGCACCATTTACTACCCCTGAAATGCTCAGGGCAGGGCGGTGGACCAGCTTGCTTTATGTCTGCGTTAAAAGGGGCGGTAACTAACAATACAGAGCAGCTGCACACCGGCCTCGTTGGGCAGGAGCCCATGTTACACACGAGAGAAGGAAAACCCAGAGCAGGTTGGCAAACACGCAGCCGACTCACCAGTCACAAGGCGAGGTTCAGACAGGCCTGCCCCCTGCCGAGGCTGGCTTGGTTGTAATTCATAGAAATCTTCTTTCTTCCCCGGGTTGAGCCCACATTCTGGGGCCCTAAGGTAGCAGCTGTCTTAGTAATTACAATTCTGAGTTAAGTTAGTAACCTCTTAAAGCTCGAGCTGCCTTATCTGTGAATGATCCATCTGTGTGATCTCTGAGGGCCTTTCCATTCCTGTCCTGTGGTTTGCCATATTTCCATAATTGATGCTGTGGACTTTCCATGCTCTTAAGAAGGATGCGGCGGCCGGGGGGCGGGGGGCGGGGGGAGATGGAAGGTTCCGGAAACAGAAGGAAGAGTAGGGACGTGAGGAGGAAGGACACAAGGTGGGCCCAGAGAGGGGTTTCGAGCCCAGAGAGAGGAAGCGAAGATGCCCCTGAGGAGGGACAAAGGGCTTCTTCGCGAGGTCCGCCCGAGGAGAGTGTTTACCTAACAGACTTGGATTTTGGGTGTACGCAGAGCACCCCGGAGGGCATCCCCAGGAAGAGTCGGCCGGTGCCCAGCCCGAGCTGGGGCCGCGTTAGATCCTGCTCGCGCCTTGTCTGGCCGTGGAAACTGGAAAACAGCCTGCAGGGCGGGGAGGACCGTCCTCCGTGGGGTTTCTCTCATTACTGCCTTTAAGTCTTGCCTCAGGCCGGGAAGGGGGCCTCACCTGCAAGGGGGGCTGCAGAGCGGTCAGGTCACCGGTGCAGGGCAGGGCCAGCGGTCGGACCTCGCTCTTCCTTCTAGCCCGCTCTGCAGACGGCCAGCCCCACGCCTTCCCGTGGCCATGACCATGCGCTGAGGAGCTCACAAAGGACTGGTTTTAGCCCAGCTTCCACGGGGGTAATCATAGCCCCACCCAGGCCACCCCTGAGGACATGGACTTGAACGGCTCACCGGCCCCCTCCCTCAGCTTCGCTTTCCTCCTTGTAGGGAGGGCCTTTCTGGGCAGGGACGCAGGTGACCTCCCCCAGGCTCAGCAACAAGAGGGCACAGGCGTCCTGGAGGATGTGGGTTGACTGTCCAGGTTCCAGCTTCGCCTGTCCCCGCTGTGGTCACCCTGAGCATGTGTTCACACCACCAGCTCCAGGGCACGGAGATGGAGGGGCGCTCTGAAAAGACACAGCGGCTCAGAAATGCTCCGTCCCCGGGATGTGACCGTCCAAGAATTCTCTGGTGGACATCGGCACTTTTAGTGAGGGTGAAAAGCCTTTGTGGTGCGGCGTTCCCAGATCCACAGTATTTGCAAGTCACCGTCAAGCCAGGCAGACTCATCGACCTGGGTCTCGCATCTTGTGGACTATGGCTGTTGTGAGAACTCGCCTTACGGTGGGATAAAATAATTAGGAATTGGATTCTTGAGACTCCAGTTTTAAGAAATAACCTTCAGCCTTGGTGACCAGGTAGATCATGAAATTCGATTTTTTTTTTTTAAGATTTTATCTATTCATTTGAGAGAGAGCACGAGAGGGAGGAGGGTCAGAGGGAGAAGCAGACTCCCTTCTGAGCAGGGAGCCCAACGTGGGACTCGATCCAGGACCCCGAGATCATGACCTGAGCTGAAGGCAGACGCTTCACGGACGGGGCCACACAGGCACCTCTGAAATTAGATTTTTTAAGTTTCTCCCCATCACAGAGATTTCCTGAGATATCTACTTTCCTTCCGGCTGTGTTTCTTGGATATGGAATAGGCAGATCCTGTAAGGCTTTATTTGGCCAAGTGTCTGTATTTGTATTTGGTGGAACAGAAGTGCTATTTATTAAATGGCTTTTTTGGTCATATGCCTCTGCTAGATGTTTTACCTAAGCCCGCTCATGTAATGCCCTCAAAAAAGTAGAGTAGGTGGTATTCTAACCATTTCCAGGTATTTGTGCAGCTGGGGGTGGGGGTGGGGCAGTATTTTCGGGTCTTTCCAACATGGTAGATAATCAGAAAATGCCAGAAGCATCTCAGTTATCATTAGCACAATTCTCAAACAAGTTCAAGCAAATTATTCCATTTTTATTGTAACAGATCTAAAGAGTTGATTTTATATTCTTTAGGACTCTGTCTTTTCCTCTGAAAAGTAATTTTTTTTTTAATTAAAATTAAGTCACGCTGGGTCTTGTTTATCTTTGCCGTGACACCGAGACAGTGCTGCAGGAGCAGAGAACAGTCTCGAATGTCAGAAAGAACAAAGTTGTCTTGAGGGTGGGTTTGGGCCGGACACAGAGTCTTTCCCTGCGGCCCCACTTTTGGAAGGCAATTTCAAACATCCCACGTAGGAGAAAGGTCATACCGGAAGGGGGATGCCAGGGAACACACGTCTTGCTATGTTTGGAGGTCTGTGAGTGAGTGCTTGTAAGGTGTGTTTTCCTGGAATGCCCTTGGTGTCCCCCACCCTGTGTCATCGTCATGGTCCATTCAAGAAAAGGACATGTTATCTTTGTGTCTACAGGTTTCACCTTGGGTCTCTCCATCTCCACGGGTCCAGGGCTGTTTGGTCCCACCCAGAACCTCGGCTTTGAGCTGTGCCCCCGTTGCCCCTGGCCCAGATGGCTCTTCCGGGCCCCCGCCTCTCCCCTGCTCTGCTTCCTCTGAGCCCTGGCAGGAGGGAGGGTGAGGAGTGCCCGGGGCCTGGTCTGTCTAGCATAGACATCAAAGCAATTTCAGGAAGATTTTTCTTTTTCTTTTTCTTTCTTTTTTTTTTTTTTTTTTAAGATTTTGTTTTTAAGTGATCTCTACGCCCAGCGTGGGGCTCAAACTCACGACCCCGAGATCAAGAGTGGCACTGTTCCACTGACTGAGCCAGCCGGGCGCCCCAGGAAGATTTTTCTTACAATGACCAGGAGAGTCAATGCCTTCCTGAGATGCTCCACAATTACTTGAGCCTGTATCTTCCCTGCATTTTCTAATGAAACAAACAAAATTCCACACGCCCATGGTCTCCTTCCCAGTTTCCCGATTTGTGCCCGTCTTCCCAAGCCTTAGCTGTAGGACTGTCTTCCGGTCTGCCCCCCCGGCCCCCCACGACTTGCCGCGGACGCATCTGATCAGAGCGACTCCCAACACTTCGGTCCCACCGGGGCTGCTTCCTTCCCGTTGTCCCTGAGTGCCCTCCTAGGATCTCCTGCATGTTCCCTGACCCTGCTGTCCTGGACGGCACCTCCTTTGGCGTCCCTCTGCTTCTGGAAGTGACCCCTCGCCCCGCCGGCCAGGCTCTGTCCCCTCCTTCCTTCCGCTCCCCTTCGGTGAGTCCTGACCCCCCCCCCCCACGCCTGTGCCCGTTTTGATCGTTCCTTCCCTGTGCTCTGATAAACCTACTGACCATGTTACTCATGTGACCTGAACTTCGACTTGGTTTTTGTGTGCTTTCTTGGTTTGAATCACATTTTGTTCTTTATTTCCCCAAAGACTCATAACCCGGGAGCACATTGTTTCTGTTTCTGTTTCCGAACCCCAATTCACTGTTACTTCAAGTGAATGAGGCCACTTTTAATGTTGCATTTGGCATATTTTGTTTTATAACCAGTGCTGAGAAAATACCTTGAACATGCTCAGGGTAGTAAAACTTCCAGAGGTTATAATTATTTTGTTTATAAATATCTCTTTTAACCAAATTCTCCTGATCAGAAGAAAAGAAACAAATACACCATTGACATCACCAACCTTTAAGATTTTTAATTTTCTCAAACAGCACTAATGCAATGGATACTTTAAAATGTGTTTCCTTTGCTCTCCACCATTGGAATTAATGACCGATAGAAATCTGTTTGTGAAACATCACGTATAACATTAAAAAAAAAAAGTCTAAACCTACACAGGTGTATTTTTAAAAAGGGAAAATAAGCATGTTTTGGGTGATGGATGCTTTTTTCATCTTCCTCATAATTCAAATATAAGACGCACATGTGTTAAGCTTTGGCCACAGAAAGTAAGTTTGGTTTACCATTTTCTCTGCCGGTGGTTTTTGGCGGGTCCTGCTTACGCACCTCCTTCCCGTGCACGGGCGAGCCTTTCACTCTGAGGCTTTGCCCTAAAGTTTATTGGGGTTTCTCAGCATCCCTGATCTCATCCTTCCATTAACATTCACGTTACTGTGTATTTATCTTTGTCCTACGTCTCAAGACATTTCCACCAGGAATTCTAGCTCTGAAATATTTAAAATATCAACTTCAAAGTCCGTGGAACTGTGCCAAGCACGCTTCTTGTGAAGATAAATGGAAATGCTCTCGACACAGGGCAAAGTCAGGGTCCATTAACTTAAACAGGATGCAGTGTCTTGGGGAGGCTCTGCTTCTTTGCGTTTGTAGACAGAAAAGAAAGCCTTACGTTAAAAGGAAAACAAACTGGTTTCACGTTATCAGCGAAGGGATGGTTCCCACAGGACACGCTCTCCCAGCGCGGGCTCTTGCCTCCTGTGCTGCTGGCTCGCCCCGGGCTGTGGGGGCTTCGGGGGCACGTCCTGGGTGCCGACGGGAGCAGAGACCTACTCTGGGGGTGGCCAGCCTGAACCTGACGTCGCTTGTGATGCAGCAAGGTAGTAGACATTTGGAGAGGTGGGGGGCAGTGGATTGTAGGTTTCCAGGGTGTGGTTATTCGGGGCCGTGGCTCTCCCCTGGCAAAATGTGGGAGGCTTGCGTTTCCTGCATTGTGTCTTAAGTAAACCTAACCTCATGCCTAAGAAACGGTGCTCACTAAGTCTTGTGATCCTTGATGGACCGACTCATCTCTGCTAGTTTGCAGACAGGAGATTCCAGAAGCTCCTACCCAGATCCTCAAGAAGATGCTGAGCTTCGAGGGCATTATCTAGCCGTTGGAATGATACCTATATATGGAATTCAGTTGGCATTCGTCGGAAAACAGCCTTTGGCTGAGTCACGTTTCCATTCAAAGGGAGAAATACCTCTGAGGGACCCGCGGGGGTGCCCTGAGCGTGGGTACTGTTTGCCTCCCCCCGTGTGGGGCTTACAGTGTCATCGTGGTTGATTGCACACACCGTCACACACCATCACGCCGCTGCGTCCTCGGGTGAGTGGTCAGGAGGGAAAGGACCCCAGCAGACCGGTGTTCAGGAGGCGTGTGTGAAGCAGGTGGGACCCCAGAGTCTTCTAGGCAGGGGCTGTTGATGATACAGTAAGGAGTCTAACTGCAGGAGAAGGTTCATTTGGAGAGAAAATAAAAGGTTATAATAGTGAGGTGGGGCCAGGTTGTGGAGGTAGATGTGAGTATGTGGACTTTTACCCCAAGGATAGTGGTTTGCCGAAGGGGTGTGATTAGCAAAGCAACATGACACAGGTTTCTTCTTTTCTCTCTGTCTCTCTTTTATTTTTTTTAAGATTTTATTTTTAAGTAATGTCTACGCCCAGCATGGGGCTCAAACTCACAACCCTGAGATTAAGAGTCACCTGCTCCACGGACTGAGCCAGCTGGGCGCGCCCCATCTGTCTCTCTTTTTTTAGGTGAGAAGGGGGTTGCCTCCCATAGGGATGGAATGTCGTGTGGCAGCTCAGATGATGGAATCGGGCCAAAGGTGGGCCCGAGAGAGAAGAGGGGTCAGCAGTGGGGGTGGCCAGGCCTGGGGGTTCCCAGGCTCAGCGATGAGCAAGTGCGTGCAGGATGGGAGCCAGGTCAGCCGTCGGGAACTAGGACACCTGCCTCCTCCCCAGCCGTAGCACGAGATGCACAAACCCCGAGGATGGGGCGGGACAGTGGGTGGTTTCAGCGGTCAGGGGCCCTCTGGGCCCTGTGAGCCTCACGGGGGTAGGTAGAGGCAGTGGCAGCGAGCCTTCCAGAAAGACCTGTGAGCCACATACCATGGGTGCCTGTGGTGATGTTCATGCTCGTTCATGTGCCGGACTGACGGGCAGTTATCCTGTTGGATCTAGCACAGGAAGCCACCACAGAGCCGTGGGGTCAGGAACGCCGTCGTCCGGCAAACGTCTCAGAGGCAGAAAGGGCAGGACTTAGTGACAAGAGTTTGTGAGGAGCAGGGGGGAGAGAGGCCTGAGAAATCCGCCCTCATCCCGAAGCCCGAGCCCGAGCAGTGAAGGCTCTGGCAATGGGGGGAGAGGGAAAGCGTTGGGGAGGGAGGACCACACGTCCGGTGTGGGCGGCGGTGAGTGTGAAGCGATGGGGGCCCGTCGGGGAGAAATGCCCGTAGAAAGGGCCGGGCTGAGCTGAGGGTCAGTGCAAGAACTCGGGTTAGAAGCCCCCGCCGGGCGCGTCCTCGGCGCGCGGAGGGTCATGGCACCCTTCCTGTATGGCAGGTGCTCTGCTGGGCTCTGGCGCTGGGCAAGGCCCCCAGGGGAGCACACGGGAGGGGAGAGGAGAGGTGCCTGCCAGACGGGGCGGGGCCCCGCGAGGTGGGCCAGGAGGAGCAGAAGGGAGGAGGGGAGAGGAAGTCGCAGGCGTGCTAGGAAGGGCGTGAAGGCCCACCCCGCACCTTCCCCGGACCCCAGCTCGCTTGGGTCTTCACACCGTGGGAGGGAGTGACGCCGTCCCGACCCCTAGCGGCCTCCGTCACCAGGTGCGAGGGCCGAGTTTCCCTTGGGTTTTTATCAGAGCCCACCCAGCCTTTGCCCCCGTGGCTCGGTGCCATCAGGTGTCCTGTGAGCTGGCGCCCCAGTTCTCCCTGACTCGGACTCGCTCGGCCTCGCGTCTGTCCCTGCACGGGCCATTTCCAGCCCTCTCTGCACCTGCTACGCAGATCCCCCCCCCCCCCCCCCCCCCCCGGCCCCGTGAGTCCGGACCTCTGCACGGAGCTCCCTCCAGCTCTGGTGGTGGAGGCCCTGCCGCCCGTCTGTGCCCGGGCTTGCTTGTGTGTATTTGGCTTCCCTGTCCTACCCGCAGCCCACACACACACAGCCTCGCTGAGGCCGCCGCCCGCCCGGCCCCCGGGACTGGGTCCGCCCTTGCCTCCCCACCTGCGAGGACCCGCGGCTTGCCTGGTTCTGAGCCTCTGTTGCTTCTGCCCGCCCCAAAACCGTCGGTTCCGGGTGGGAGGGCTTCATGAATGCTTCATTTTAGGATGGAGGTGTAGGACTTGGGGATTGGTGATGTTTTTGAACGAATGCTTTTCACTTGATCCTGCCGTTTACGATCTTAGAGTGCCCTGTGTTTCACACGGGCTCCGTAAGTAGATTCTGTTTACTGGCTCTGTGTTCCGTCTTTTTATTTAACTTGGGACCTAAAGGGGCTTTAGGGTCTGATCCTACCCTTTTTACTCCATATCCATCAGTGTGTGGTCTAGGAATCCACAAACCCACTGGAATTTCTATGTATGGAAAATTTCTCAGTAAGGGAATTTACATTTTTTTTTAAATTCCCAAGAAATTCAGATACTTCTCAGTTTGGAACCATTGGTATAGAAGTTACCAATCTTGTACCTTTATTCTACCAAAAAGAGAACCCATGGTGGTACAGTGAAAAGGACACAATTTAGCGTCCTCCTCCACAAAGGGGAACAGGGACCCCTTACATGTGCCACCGAAAATCTTTGATACCTTCAAAGAAGTACTTATCTCCTCACCCGGCCACTTCCCCAGCTCCTCATTTGTTGTCACATGGTCAGTAAAGACAGGAAAAACCAGTAGGAAAGTCCCGAACATAATACTCACCAACATGAACATTGGACCAGCACTCTACAGTTTGCAAAGCCCCTTCCAGCACAGGAGCCCTGGCACTGAGCGGAATGCTTACCAACCCTTTGCAGAAAGACCTGACAGTATTGCTTCCATCATTGATTGTTTTAAACAAGTCAGTACCTAATAATTAAAGGAAATTAGAGATTAGAAATGAGGGCTACCTGCTGTCTCAGATGGTGGAACCTGTGACTCTTGATCTTGGGGTTGTGAGTTCAAGCCCCACGTTGGGCGTAGAGATGACTTTAAAAAAGGAAAGAAGGAAATGAAAAGTCTCACTACCTGAATGAAGGTAAGCATCACTCCCATTTTAGTATATTGATTTCAGGTCCCTTTTCCATTTATAGCTTTTGTTCCAAGGAACGTAATTGTGACCTGATTTTGTAGAGTGCTTTTTACTGAACGTGGTAGCATGAGTTCTTCTCACACTGTCTTTATGAGACATAATTTTAATGGCCTCATGTTTGCTTATGAGCTTTATTTTTAGCACAAAATCTACCATGAGTTGTAACAGTCTTTGTGAGGGCTGTCTCCATATCTGAAACTACCTGGTGAACTTTTTTTTAAGATTTTATTTATTTATTTGAGAGAAAGAGAGAAAGAGAACAAGCATGAGTTGGGGACAGGGTGATGGAGAAGCAGACTCCCTGCAGAGCAGGGAGCCTGACGCGGGGACTCGAACCCAGGACCCTGAGATCATAACCTGAGCCCAAGGCAGACGCCTCACCGATGGAGCCACCCAGGCGCCCCTATCTGGTGAACTTTTAAACAGTATTTTTTTTGGTTGCAAAATAGATCAGCCAGATAGGAGCGTCCCTAAAATGTAAACGTCCAGCTTTGTGGACAGTAAAAGGAACAGTATGACCAGACGTAGCCCGTAAACCGAATTCCACAAGCCCTCATCCCTCACTGCTGTCCGTCCTTGTAAGGCTTCCCTTCCCTGCTCTGCCTTCTGGGCTGATGACCCGATTAAATGTCCCCCAACAATACAGCTTCGTCTGGGTGGGTTTGCGTTTCTGCAGGTGGAGCCACAGGGCGTGTGTTCCGCCATGTCTGCCCCCTTGGCCCGCCAGCACGGCTTCCGTATCCACCTGGCCACCGACGTTCATCGGGGCTGCCTCGGCCGTGTGGACACATGCCCACACACAGTCCTGCGTGTGTTTCTTGGTGGACGTGAGTGCGTCTTGCTGTGGTGTGCGTGCCTGGGAGTAGAATCACCAGGTCACCAGGTGCCCGTTCCTGCATCTTCTCTTCCACGGACGGTTGCCAAACGTTTCCGAAGTGGTTGTGTCCACTTACCGCCCTGTCAGGAGGGAAGGAGAGGGTCTGTGGTTCGCCTCTTTGTCAACCCTCCGTGCTGTCCACCTTTAAATTTTTGTCGGCATCACATGATGGTTTTAATTTGCATTTCCCTTTTCCCTAATGAAGCCGGCTGTCCCCTGCACCGCCCTCCCTGCCATTTTGGATTTCTTCTTTTGTAAAATGCCCGTTTTGTAAAAACACCATTTTTGGGGGGCTTGGCTGTCTTTTTCTCACTTTGTAGTAATTCTCTATAGATTCTAGAAATGAGCTCTTGGTTGTATGGTGTGGCAGGTGTCTTTCCCATCGGTCACTTTCTCACTGGGTCTTCTGATGAGCAGAAGTTCTTGACTTCAACGTGACATAATTGTGTTTTCCCTTTATGGCTAGTGTTTTTGTGTTTTACCTGGTGAAGTTTTCGAGTGAAAGCTTGGGAGTTCAGAGTGCTGGTTGTGACCAGGGATGTGAGTCTGCACCTGAAAGCTGGGATTTGTACAGGTTGGTACTGGGTGTCGGGTGCGGGCCAACAGGAAGCTAGGAGCCAAGTCTTCTTGCGAAGCAGCTCCAGCCTCTCTGTAAGATCACAGTGTCCGAGGACGGATTCGGGACCTCGGCAGAGAAGGCTGCCCCACCGGGCAGGCCACGCCCCTGGCGTGTGGGCTCACTGCTCCCTTCTTTGTTCCGTGGGGCCCTGAAGTCCAGGGAGGCTTGTGTAGAAGACAGGATCCTGACAGCATAGGGATGCTGGATGGAGCAGAGTTAACACTTGCTCGTGGCTACACTAGGTGATCCCGTGTGATTCTCCCCAGCCTGCGGATCAGGGCACGGGGGGTGAGGCCAGTGTGATGCCGCGCTGACCGGGAGGGCCTGCGCTGGGTGTTCTACCTTCAGTATTAATTGTCTCTTCATCCTCGGCCCTTAGTTTGCAGTTTTCTCCTTCTCTTATCTTTTTCTTTGATTGATGACTCATCTGTTCATAACCGATAGCAAAGGGGGACCCACGCTCCAGATGTGGGGTTTTTTCACTCTCTGGGTGTTCTCTCCCCCCCCCAACCTCCCCATTCTGTGAAGTAGCCGATGGCCCTTGTGCTTTGGGGGGGTCAAAGACAACTTTGGGGATCTAATGAAAGTTGTAGAGGGAGGAGGAGACCCCAGTCTTACCTCTGCTCCCCTCAAGGGTCCCTGAGCCCTGGGTTGAAAACTGCTGCTGGAATGGGCCTCCCCGTCCAGGATGGAAGGGGAGGGAGCTGGGATGGCTGCCCTCAGTGGAGGGCATTTTCCTGTGCGGCGGTCTGCTGACTCCAGGTGCCCCTCTCTGGGTCCCTCGTCGTTCTGGCCTCACTGGGGGCTCTCAGACCTCGGGATTTGGGGTCCAGGTTGCGGTGGCCACCTGTTCCTTGCTCAGATCTCTCCCTCAAAATCCTTTCTGCTGATCATTTTATAATAACCTGCCCTTCCAACTGCTCCTGCCCCAGGCAAGGACCCCCGAGACCTTCATCCCGGGACACTCTTCCAAAGGCACAGTTGCATTGGGTGGTGCTAAGTTCCAGGGCCTGGGGCCGCACAGACACGTCCCTCTAGAAAGAGAGAGCAGATCCGGG
Source organism: Eumetopias jubatus (assembly GCF_037043125.1). Classification (NCBI taxonomy): domain Eukaryota; kingdom Metazoa; phylum Chordata; class Mammalia; order Carnivora; family Otariidae; genus Eumetopias; species Eumetopias jubatus. The sequence continues at coordinate 119,185,867 of NW_028274813.1, forward strand.
TTCTGAGCACCTGTGTCTGCAGGAGGATGGAGCATCTCTTTATTCTGTTTGTTTTTTAAAATTTATCGTACTCTTCTGTTTCATCTTGCCTGTATGATTCTTTTTTAAGGATTTTATTTGTTTATTTGAGAGAGAGGGAGAGGGTCAGAGGGAGAAGCAGGCTCCCCACTGAGCAGGGAGCCCGACGCGGGGCTCGATCCCAGGACCCTGGATCATGACCTGAGCCGAAGGCAGATGCTTAACCCACTGAGGCAACCAGGCGCCCCGTGTATGATTCTTAATAATCCCTTGTCTATCTCCCTGCCCCCTTGGCACGCTTCTGTTGTCCTTCCTGCATGTCGCGGAAAGGTGATTCTTCTCAGAGCATTAACTTTGTTCCTGTCACCTTGCCCTTGCCTCCCGTGTCCCTCCTCGTCTCCAGGACAAGCCCCGACCCTTAGCACATTCACGCTGCTCCCAGATGCACCCCCCTGAGCCGCGCCCTGGACTCTGCACCTGCTCCTCGCTCTCTGGCGCTTTCCCGAGCCGTGCCGTGTGCACCTGACCCTGCTCGGGGAGAGAGTTCTCCTGATCCCCCGTGTCTTCGAGTCCTGGCTGCCCCCCGTGGCGCAGCTCCGATGCTGGCTCTCCGTGAACACAGTGTGTCCCCTCCAGAAATAGCCCGTCCCTCCCTGAACTCCTTCTTAAGAACCCCCGTTTTCCTGTGGCATTTCGGGAAGCTGGGGGGAGAAAGCCGGGTTGAAATCCTGCCATTCCCTCCGTTCTTGGCTGCTGGTTCCTGTCACTGAAGGCCGTTATCAGAGCGAACTTCACGTGGCCCTGGGAGCGACGGTAGGTTCTTATGCCAAAAAGCAAAATTGTCAATCATGGGCTGCAGCTTTACCGGATGATATGGGATGATTTTCCCAGGTGCTCGTACCGGTTTGCACGCCCACAGCGGTGTGACGGAGCTCCCTTCCCGTGTCCTGGCTCACCCTGGACCTTGTCTGATGTCTTCACCTTCGCTGCATTCCTCCGCGTGGGCCAGGACCCCCCCCACCCCATGACGTCTGTCGGCTTCCCGCCCAGAGGAGGGGGAGAGCACACCCTTCTCTCTGAAGCTGCACATGCGTCATTCTGCTCGCAGTCCGCTGACCAGAGCTGCGGCCTGTGTACACGGCAGGCACCGACTCAACGCCCAGAGGCAGTGGCCCGGGAGACCACTCAGGAAGGCTCCGGCTCCGACGGGTTTAGTCCCAAGGAGAGGCTGAAGACACTAGACTTGTCTTCAAATTAATCGTCTCTCAGGACCTTTGATAAATGTTCGTACCTTTAGTGTTTTATTAAAACCTCACTTGAGGGGCTCTTCATAAAACTAGTACGATTGGCTGGACGTGCTTTTGCTTTTACTTCAGAAATACGGAAACTGGTGATTATCAGAGAAACTCTGAAGAGGGGAGGGTAGGAAACGAGAGGGCTCTGGAACTGGGAAATGGGACTTAGGACGCATCTGTTTCTTAACTCCCACCCCCAAACGTGCCACGTTCGTTATTTTCACAAAATGTGGAAGACAGAATCCCAGTCACTTCATCCTGAGACGGGCCCCTGGCGTGTCTGTGTGAAGTTCACGCTGATTCTAAGCTCAGGTGTACAAGTGTGATGATGTCTCTTTAAACCAGGAGCTGTGGGGGTTTTGGGAGTTTAAGCTATTACGGTTTTGTCTCCCTTCTGTCTTCCGGCCGTTAGCTAACGGCACCCCCTGACTTCTGTCCAGGTACGGCGTGAGTCCCGAGAACATCATCCTGTATGGCCAAAGCATCGGGACCGTCCCCACGGTAGACCTGGCCTCGAGGTACGAGTGTGCCGCCGTCATTCTCCACTCGCCTCTGATGTCGGGGCTGCGCGTGGCTTTCCCGGACACCAGGAAAACGTACTGCTTCGACGCTTTCCCCAGGTAAGCTCACACGTGTGCAGCAGGTGCCAGGGCGCCCAGTGACCCGGGCTCAGATGCCACTGTGAATGGCGGGCCACTGATCAGTCTTTCCTGAATGCAGCCACGCGTCAGACCCTGTGCTGGGCACCTCGGGGAGGTGATGGTGACACCAGCCAGAGACTTGGTCCTCCGGGCCTGACTCCTCTGTAGAGCTCTCCTGGATGACGTGTGAGGACCTTGCTCGTGCTGACATCCAGGGTTAATGGACTCGGTTGTATGTGCAAGATGAAAACAAAAGTGCCCACACGTATCCTGAAAAAAAGTACCGTTCCAGATTCGCACGTTCACGCAGATGGGCGTGTATGGTGGAGTTGCGGAGAGCTACATGCAAAATGCATGATGAGGCACTTAGCGGTCTGCACACGCACACAAAGCTGCAGACGTGCTCAGTTTTAGAACCTCCTCCTCCTTCGATGAGACCGTGCAGGTGAGGGGGGAAGGGGAGGTGAGCTGCAGGCCAGACCTTCTGTGCTTTGGTGACAGGCCACCATCCTAGTATCAGGGAACACAGCCCTGGGAGCCCTTCGTTCCAGCCTGCTCCCCAGCTCCTCCCACGGGCCTCCTTGCCTGTGGAAGCACGTGGATGGGAGCCCACGGCTGGATCCTCCCGGCCCGGCCCTGCTCTTTGCTCATCCCGCTGACGGAAGGAAGGGAACTGGGTCATCACCATGCTCTAAATGCCAGAGCAGCGAGCTAGTGGTTTCTTGAATACCTCCGTTTGAAAATTTTACTTGTTTTTTTTTTTTCTTCTTCTTTTCTTAAAATCCGAGTTGAGGACAGTGTTTTCCATAAAAACGATTTGCCCCCTAAACTTTTCCCATCGTGCGTGGCTAAAGCAAGTCTGAGGCCGTTAGGGCAGGACTGGCCGGCTCGTGTTGCCATTTTGTAGGAAACGCCCCCACAGGAGTAAAGCCCAGTCTCAGGATTTTGATCGACCCCCTCCTGGCTGTCATTCTGCTGTCGCTCGAGGGGAGCAAGCATCGCTTGGTTACGTCAACATCTGCCGCACAGCCTGTCTTGCAACAGCAAGAGGCCTTCTGTTGGCACGTTGGGTGAACTTCAGTTCCGTGCAGTTGGTCCCGGCACTCAGGGCAGACTCCAGCTTCAGGAGAGGGTTGACCTAGTGGCGAATTCCTGCTGGCATGGCGGGGCAAACATGCAGCTCAGATGTGGCCATGTTTGTGCCGAACGGGTAATGAGAGGCCAGTTTGTGGAAAGGGAGATGTTTAGCATGTTTGTGGGAGGGATGCTAGGCGTTACCATGGCAACAAAACGCCTAGGTTGTTTCCTGACTCTTAAATTAGCATACACCTTAAAATACAGCCATGGCAACTAACCGCAGCTTATTAATTAACAGTCAACCAGCAACCGGTCTTCCCTGGGTCTGTCTGATCCGCCAGGCGTTGCAACAGCTCCCCCTGCTCCTCACCTCACCCCTACCATAGGCTTCCCAGCGGCCGGGAGAAGTGGGTCAAGTCACAGAGTCCTCATTTTAGAGATTAGGGTGCTGAGGCTGACCGAGGTAAGCAGTGTGCTGGAATTAGGGTAGGGGTGTGGACACTGCCCCGAAGGCCATCCCTCCCACCGGTGCCCTGGAGCGTTAATACGGTAGCTCCTCGAACCACAAACAGTCACCCGGACCCTCATCGTTACTTGAATTCAGTAGACGTTCTGTTACGGGGCCCGTTGCTGCCGAGGGTCAGGATTGTCTCCGTTTGTGTTCCTCTCTTTGAAGGAAGGCATTTCCCACTTCCTTTCAATATTACCAACAACGCGAGAGGAGCCCTGATCACTGTTTGTGGTTTGTAGCTTCTTTTCCTTTACCTGCTTTCCATTTAGACTCAGACGCTGACATTTAGCTTGAGATGCACCCTCAGGCTGTAGAGATTCTCCTACTAAATTGTGCAGCACGGAGCACAGCCCCAGGCCCGTTCTGCTGGTACGCATCTTTTTAATTGAATATAATTGGACTCCCACATTCTCAGAAGAAGAAGTCTCGTTAACATGAAACCGGAGAAAAACGGGTTTCTAAACACGACTGCTAATCTGGGACATTGCATATGCCGCCACCCAAGGCTCTGATCTTGGCAAATCCCACAGCCCGGTGGGGTTTTGCCATCTCCCTTGGGTGTCCCGAAGTGGTGGGTGGTGTCGCGAGCTGCTGATCAAGGTTCTGTGACAGTTGTCTGTAGGTCTCTGGGCGGTGCCCTTGATGCGAGGGCGCTGATACCTGCCCAAGCTCAGGCCGGCGGTACTCGTCCTCACTGGCTTTGGTGCCCTCCTCGCTTGCCCGGAGCCGGGGCTGTCCTGTCTCCTGGTGTCCTGCTGGAGACTCAGTGAGGTTTTTTTGTATGGAAAGCACAGAGCACCTGGCTGTCGAAATTATTTCATCAGTGTTAGTCGTTCCTGTGAGCAGCAGGGTCCCTGCAGATAGTTGCAGTCGGTATCCTTTTGTAGCTTTGGCCAGGATCAGACACAGAAAGAAAAGTCACCGGTGGGGGGCTTCGGGTGCCAGACCAGGTGGCCAGATCCGCCCGTCTTGCTGTGTCCGTAGGTTAAACGGCGGTCCCCTCCGTGGGGGAAGTCGCCTGCACGCCCTGCCAACAAGGCTTACGTCTGGAATTCCTCTTTGGGAAATGTTTTCAGAGCCTGCAGCACATTCTTTTGAAGATCCTCAAATATTCATCCTTTGAGGGTAGATTCCGTTCTCATAAACAATCCGAGATCACTCAGACTCCAAGCTAGGCATTGTATTATGTTTTCAAGCGAAGTACTACAGTTTTTACCAAAAAAAAAAAAAAAAAAGAAAAACGAGGCATAAGCATTTATGAGATGGGGTTTTGAGGATCTTTTGAGTCGATTCTGAAGTCGTCTTGCCAAGAAGACTGCAAACGCGGGCAGCCGAGGATTAGCTGTTCAAGCTTTCAGAAGAGACGCTCTGTCGGACATGTCGAGTTCTGGCCTGTTTGTTTATTTTTTTTTTTAAATCCTCTCTCAAATATGAATATATGAGAAATATTAGCTACTGGATTGTTAGCCTGGTGGCTTTTAGGAGTTCTGTTTTTAATAACATATTTTAACGAGCGCGCAATGGCCAGATGCAGCGTGGTGTTCTTGACCGGATCCTGGAACAGAAAAAAGGCATCCGGGGGAAAACTAACAAAATCCAGGCAAAGTGTGGGGTTTTGTTCATGGTGGCGCCTTGACATTGGTTTCTTGGCTTTGACAGACATGTGCTGGCACGTGCGGTGTTAGCCTTACGGGAGACGGGCTGGGGGCCAACGGGATTTCTGTTATCTTTGCACCTTTCTTGTAAAGCCAAAATTATCCCCCCAAATGAAAAGTTTATTTAGAAAAAAAAAAGAATCACTAGAAAAATGAGGGAAACCCCCCCCCCCCCCGGTGTTAGCGTCAGGTACATCAGATGCGACGTGCGCTGTCCATGGGTGTCACTAACGGAGCCCTCTCTCCCCCTGCCCCTGTTCTGTTCCGCAGCATCGACAAGATCTCTAAAGTCACCTCGCCTGTGCTGGTCATTCACGGTACAGAAGACGAGGTCATCGATTTCTCCCATGGCCTGGCCATGTACGAGCGCTGTCCCCGTGCCGTGGAGCCCCTGTGGGTTGAAGGGGCTGGGCACAATGACATAGAGCTTTACGCACAATACCTAGAAAGACTAAAACAGTTCATATCCCACGAACTGCCGAATTCCTGAAGGAGACACCGTGATTTTACCTCACTTAACTGTGAACACACAAGTCCTCTGTTTTGCACATGCTCGAACTGGAAAGCGGTCATGGCAGGATCACCCGGAGGAGGTACCCGCCTCTCAGTGTTCTGATCAGAGACCTGAGCAAGTCCCCGTCTTCTGTCCCTTGAGGTCGTTCTGCTCCTCACAGCACGCGGCACCGAAAGGTGGTGACGCCCAGCATCATTGCCTGGCGGGAATGGGGACGAGAGCTGGGCGCGGGCACGGTCGGTTTGCCCCGTGCTGTGTAGACGATGCTCACATCGGTTGCTTGGCCGTACCCACGGCTGACGATTCATTCCTGCAGGACTCAGCCCTCTCTCCACCAATGTTCTCAGTACTTGATATGCAGCTCTTTTTCAGCTTCTGGATTCATGGGTTCGATCCATTTGTGAAGCCGTGATCGTGTAACCGGGACACTAGGGTGATGAAAATTCCTTTGTTAAGTTTCGTGACCATGCCGATCTTCCCTCCCCCACACCCCAACAAACAAATCAATGGAAGGGTAATTTACTGGAACTATCATGAACAGCTTTATCAACTGGAACCATATAAATATAACTGGAATATTCTTAAAAGGAAACTGGGGTTTTTTTAAGTGTAAATTTATTACTAGTCAACAGAGTTTTAATATTTTGATTGTCTGGTTGGTCTAACAAAGAGCCTAGGCAACTTTCCTTCTGTGAAGTCCTCCTTGTAGGCTTTTTTAAAGTACTGTACATATTTGCAATCACATTGTGCATAGATTCTTAATGGGTACTTTTCTTTTGTCAGGCTACCACAATGAACTGCAGATCCCTTGTTTGTAATGTAAATGATTGAATACATTTTGTTAATATGTTTTTATTCCTATGTTTTGCTATCGAAAAAAATTTTATAACATTTCCAAGACAAAAAAAAATTACAAGTTTATGCTTTGAAGAATTTATGTAATGAAAATTTCATTAAACTAATCTTTTTAGTTTAAGAGTTCTTTGGGTTTTGACACTGGAGTTGCACCAAGTAAGCATCAGGCACGTCCGATGCTTCACCATTGCTACACGACTCATCTTGGGCGGGGGTCTGGGGTCGGGGGATTTCTTTGGTTTTATTTTAATTTTTCTTTTCAAATTTAAAAGCCTTAAATGTACTGTAAGCCTCAGATTGTTGTACAGCGGGATTGCGGTTGATTCCAGTTTGTGTGCTGTGCTTGGATACGGCACAGCAGTCGGTCATGGAATAAAGGATGCATGGATCAGAACGCGCAGCCTCCTGTGGTCTTTTCCTCTATCTCTCTGTCAGAGAAAGTAGCAAATGAGAAAACACTGCACGTTGGTTGAAGCAGAAACCCTTGGGGCTTACAGACTTTTCTACCTCTCTCAAGGTGTATGCTTTTGTTCTGTAAGAGACCCGAGGGTCCATTTGGAAGAAGCCAGGGAGGCAGGGAGGCAGGAAAGGAGGGAAGGAGAAAAAGAAGAAAAGAAAAAGGTATAAGAGGGGCGCCTGGGTGGCTCGGTTGGTTAAGCATCTGCCTTTGGCTCAGGTCATGATCTCGGGGTCCTGGGATTGAGTTTCACGTTGGGCTCCCTGCTCAGCGGGGAGTTTGCTTCTCTCTCTCCCTCTGTGCTCTCCCTCTCTCTCTCTTTCTGTCTCAAATAAATAAATGAAATCTTTTAAAAAAAGGAAAAGGTGTGAGACATGGGAAAAAAGAGGTGAGCATGTTCTAAAGCCAGACTGTTATGGTGGTTCCACGACTCACTAAACTTTCAGAAAACCATTCAAACATGCACTTAAAAGGAGTAGATTTTATGATATGTAGATGATACCTCAATAAAAAAATCTAAAAAGAAATAGCAAATAAAACTACTATTCTCAGATTATGATTGTGTAGAATACCTGGAAGTATCTACAAATTATTTGATGTAATAAGAATTTAGCTAGGTTGCTGGACATAAAATAAATACACAAAAATCAATCTTATTTCTATAAATCAGTAAAAAATGTTTAAAATTCCACACACAAAAAAGGGGGAAGATACCATTTACTATAGCATTAAAAAATATTAAGTACCTGGGAATAATCTAACAGACCATGTGTCTAGGACACATCCTAGAGAGAATTATAAAACTTTTAAAAGACATTAAAGAAGACCTGATTTAATGAGAGCTATACCATGTTTATGGATAAGGAAGTTCATTTTTAATCCCTCCAAAAATAGAGCTGTAGGGTTAATAGGATCCCAGTAAAAATCCCAACGGGATTCTCTGTGGAACCTGATACAGGGAGCCTTAAGTTTATGTGGGAGAACAAAGGGCCAAGAATAGCCAGGGCATTTGAAAATGAGAATGATGGAGGAATATATTTTACCAGGTAGAGACAATTGCAGTTAAATCTCAAGACTGAGAACCCTCAGTCCGTCGGGATTCTGGAGTCTAGAAAGCCTTCCCTGGTCCCCTGCTTAGGTTCAATGCCCCCCAGTAAGCACTGCTTCAATATTCTGTATTTGCTGACATAGCTGATACCATTACGGCTTGAAACCACAGAGGAATGAGTTTACAGATTTATTTAAAAATATAAAACTTTCATAGTAAAAAAAATAGCCTAATGTAGTGACACACTGAGGGGAACATTATCAGCCAGGTGGCATAATGTAAATACATATGTAATGGTCAAAGGACAAGGCAGTCTATCAAAGAGCACAGGACATGAAGAGACGTCATCAGGGATATTGTCTGTAATAATCGCATGTAGATTCAGAAATCAAATAATCAAATGAATATATCCAATAAGTACACATTAAATGTCTCATTATTTAATGCAATTATTTAATGCAATGCCATGTTAAATTACAAAGTTGGTATCAGTATTTATTTGAAGAGATTGCCCGTAATCACTCATAGATTTTATCAGCTAAGGAGATTTGAGTAGTCAGCTGCCATTTGAAGTTGTGAGTCGGTGTAACCACTCGAAGTAGAATACCCATGGGTGGTCAAGGTGCGGGTAAATGGGCACTTTTAAAAATACGCTGTTTATTTTACCCACCAAATTAGTACAAACATTCTAAAGTATACTTAGAACCAAAAGTCTAATCTAGCCATTTAGCTCCTAGGAATTTATCCTTAGGAAATAATCCAGAGGATGAGATGGGTTTGGAGGGATAATCTCGGGGACTCTGTTAGAGTGGAAACCGGCACCACTCAGTCTCCAGCACCGTGATCTGCTTACTGTTATGTTCACGCCGTGCCTTGCTCAGACCCCTCAAGGATGCTGCAGAGTGATAGTAGTCATCAGTTCTATCATATAATAGTGCATCTTGACGACAGATAAACTGGTCCCCAAGGCCTTCAGGTGGCATGGTTCCTCTCTTCGCCCCTGCCCCTCCGTCCGTTGACACCTGGCCAGAGAGCTGGATATGCACCAAAACGTTTGCAGATGTACATCGCTGCTGGGATTTAGGTGTAGCTCAATAGGTCTCTGCAGAGGAAAGCCTGAGCCCATCCTTCAGGATGCATGCGAAGTGCCTATGGGATGGGACCTGCAAGATCTTTCCCTGCTGTCATTGGTCCTGGGACCCCGCTGGGTGGCATTATCTCACTCCTGAGAGAATGTGGCTTTGGCTGGAGGGGACAGGCAACCTGGGTGGATCTCATCCCCTCGTGTGTAAGGCCTACAAAGCCCGAAGCGGAAGTGCCATGAATAGCGAGTCGCATGCCGCCCGCCTCCCGTGCCGCCTCTTCCCTGAGGCCCCGCCCACCAGGGTTTCCTCAGGGAAGACAGCTGGTCCTCCGGGAGCTGGCGCAACTGGGTGCGTTCCATGGCAGAGGGCCCGGGCGCAGCCCTGCAACAAGGCGGCCTGGCCTAGCCCTGTCGCTAATCCTTACCAGCCAGGAGAGGATATATGTAACATGCAATTCACCCTTTTAAACCAATTTTAAGCACACAGCCCAGTGGCATGAAGTATGTTCACATTGTGCAACCGTCACCCCCATCTGTTTCCAGAACTTTGTCATCATCCCATACTGAAACCCTGTCCCCCTAGACACTAACTCCCCATCCCCCCTCCCCCAGACCCTGGCAGCCCCCATTCCTCTTCCTGTCTCCATGAATTTGACTACCGTAAATAACTCACACAGATGCAATCAGATCATACACAAGTACCTACGTTTGTGTCCTTTTGTGCCCAGCTGAACTCACTTAAGGTAAGGTTGTCAAGGTTGATCCACGGTAACATTTCAGCCCTTTTCAAGGCTGAATAGTGTTCTGCTGCGTGCAGATACGCTACATTGTGTTTGTTCATTCACTGGTCCGCTGATGGACGCCTGGGTGGTTTGTTGCCTTTGGCTATAGTGGACAGTGCTTCTGTGAACATGGGTGTGCAAATATCCGTTTGAATCCCTGCTTCCGGTTCTTTTAGGCAAATACCCGGAAGGGGGATTGCTGGATCCCATGGTAATTCTGTGTTTAATATTTGGAGGAAACACCGCACTTGATCTGCAGTTCTGTTAGCCGGAATCTCGGGGTCTGCAACCCTTTTGAAATTGCATGGCCTACTTTGGAAATCTTTACTTATGGGCATTTTTCTGGGGAGAAGGTCCACAGTGTCAGCAGTCTCTCCAAGGAATCAGTGATTGTGGAAGATTAAAAACACTGAACTACATGGTAGCCACAGGTTCTTTTAAAACCAGTATTTTCTTTTTTTTTTTTTTTTAAAGATTTTATTTATTTGACAGAGAGAGACACAGCGAGAGAGGGAACACAGGCAGTGGGAGTGGGAGAGGGAGAAGCAGGCTTCCCGCAGAGCAGGGAGCCTGATGCGGGGCGCGATCCCAGGACCCTGAGATCATGACCTGAGCCGAAGGCAGACGCTTAACGACTGAGCCACCCAGGTGCCCCTAAAACCAGTATTTTCAACTTCTGAGAACTGAGTGAGGCTTTGGGAGAGCGGAAGGAGCTCGGATTTACCCACCGGCGGGCCTGGCAGGGGCGTGGGTTGGGCGGAGGTTGCTCTCTGCGGAGGGCGGGGATTTCTGGCAGGTGCGGGCTGGAGCACGGAGCACGGATGCCTTCACAGGCCCAGAACATCAGGGGAGGCCGTGGGAAGAGCCCTCACCACAGAGACATAGCAGGCCTGGCGCTGAGTTTGGGTGCCATGGTAACCGCGTGACCTGGGACAACTCCTCACCTGCCCTGAACCCGCTCTTCGTCTCCAGCCTGTAGTAACACTGCCCGCCCAGTCACGGGAGGATCGGGTGAAATTCTGGGGGTAGAAACGTTTTGCAGGAGGTAATGGGCACTTGGACCCGCTCATTAAAGGCATGGCTGGGGTCTGGGTTTAGAACACAGCGGAGAGCACTTGGTAAGCTCCAGGTTAAGACAGCCTATCTATGCTGCCCGTGCCCTCACCACACTGGGACTTAATCAGTAGTCGGCTGCTAAATGATTTACCGTCTGGCTGTTCCCAGCTTGCTCACTCCCCACGCTGTCTGGCTCTGTCTGGGTACGAGTGGAAACCGGCCCAGGGGCTCACAAACTGTCTCCTCTCCCAATTCCCCACATGCTTCCCTTCTCTGGGCTTCCAGATACCCCTCAGCGGCTGTCAAGCCCATCCAGAACTTTCTGAGGTGGGGCCTGGAGTGAAAGAGACCCCGGGGGTGGGGGGAGGGCAGAGAGGTGGGTCTTCTCCACGTGCTGCTCACTCCGCACGAACGGAGAGGATCAGCTTGGAGGACAGCAGCCCAGGATGTCTGGGGTGGGTCGGTGGCGTTTAAGATTAGGGATCTCGGACGAACTTACGTGAAAGACGCACTCCTAAAGCATTTTAAAAAATTTTACCCCAAATGGTGGATAAAACATAATTTCATAGTTTGGGGATGGGGGGAATGAACACCCGTATTACTATTGAACTTAAGAGATAGAATATTACTGGGGTCTTAGGAACCCACTCTCCCCTCCAATCACATGGCCTCTCCTCCTGCACCTGCACAGTAACCACTATCCTGAGCTTCCTATTAGTCATTCTTGTCTCTCCTTTGTAGTGGGAATGTGTGCGTGTGTGTGTGCGTGTGCGCGTGCCCATGCGTGATCTGCGACTGGAGATATTTAGGTTGTCTTAGCAGATTTTGCTATTAAACATATTTTTGGGGATGCCTGGGTGGCTCAGTCGGTTAAGCGTCTGCCTTCGGCTCAGGTCATGATCCCGGGGTCCTGGGATGGAGCCCCGCATTGTGCTCACTGCTCCACGGGGAGTCTGCTTCTCCTTCTCCCTCTGCCGCTCCCCCTGCTTGTGCTGTTTCCCTCTCTCTCACACAAATAAATCTAAAAGACAAAACAAAACTAAAAACCCCACATATTTTTGTACTTCTTGTGATATGAGAGATTTCTGGTTGCTGCTTCTTAACCGTGGTTACATGTTGGCATTACCTGAGACACTCATTAATGGGATCTCTATGCCCAAGTTGGGGCTTGAATTCATGATCCCGAGATCAAGCCCGGAGCCCCAGTGAGAGGCTGATTTTTACCATGCTGATGCCCGGATGTCATCCCCAGAGATTCCAATCTAACTGGTCTGGGGGGTAGCCTGGGCACCCAGATTTTTTAAGGCTCCCCAGGAGCTTCCAGTGGGCAACTCAATGCAGATTTTGACTCAGTAGGTCCATGGTGGGGCCCGGGTTGTGTGTTTCTAAGACTCTCTAGGTGATGCTGACTCGTGGCCCCAGTTGGAGTCCTGCTGAGTCAGAGGAGATTAACTTTCCACGTAATGCAACATCACTTCCAAAGTCAGCGCCCCAATCTCTGAAACCCACCCCCCCCAAGCCAGACCTGGACAGAAGCCCCAGAGCTCCACACTTGACATCCTGGGACTTTGTGAATTTTTGCCTAAAGAGTGGATGCGAGATGTTAATCCTGGATCACTCAGGAGCGGAAGCAACGTTTCAGAAACATATGGACCCTTTGTAAGTTCTCTGTTGTGAAATGTCTGTCTGTGACTCTTGCCCGTTTTTCTGACAGATTGTTATCTTCTCCTTCTTCACGGGATTATGTATATATCCTGGACACTGATCCTTTATTTATCTCATATGGTGCAAATACAGCCTCTTGGTATGTTCCTGGCTTTCTTATTCTCTTCATGACGTCATTTGTGGGACTGATGGTCTTAATATACTTGGGTAAGCCTTAATGGGCATTTTTTTTCCTTTATTACTACCTTAATAAGTAGATTTAAAGTACATAAAAATATTTTTTTCTCAAAACCACAAGAAGAAATCGATAAATGCACAAATCCAATAGCACCAACATCTGGTTGTATCATGCTCTTTACCCATAAATCACATTGACTATGCCCCTAACCTGGTAAGGCATGTGCTCCAGCAGAAGTGGGACAGCAGGTAATAATAAATAAATGTATAATATGCCAAGCGGTACCAGGTGCTGAGAAGAAAAATCCAGCCGGGTAGTCAGTCTGCCGTCCAGCCTCAAACAAAGCCCCACCTCCAACTATTCTAAGCCTTGTCGGACATGCAAGCAGACTTTGTATTCCTGGGAATGATAGAAAAGGTTTGTTTTGGTGTTTAGCTGAGCAATTATCTTGCATTTTTTGTGGATGCACAGAACAAGGCCTGTAAGCTGTTGGATCAAGGAACAAGATGCCACGAGTGGCTACCTTCCCCTCCCCAGAGGCAGAGAGAACCGAGCTCTGTTAACTGTTGCCTGGGACCTTGTTCCTATGGGGGAAAACCTGCAAAGAATTTATGATAAATGATTTTAGTTCAGAAGTCAGAAAATGTTTTCTTTATAGGGTCAGATCAGCTCTATGGGCCACGTGGTCTCCATACTCGGTCTCTCCAGCAGCCGGGTTGCCCTGAAGACACCAAAGACACGTATGTGAGGGGATGTGCCATGCTCCCATCAAGCCTGATTTGTAAAAACAGGCAGTGGGCCAGATTTGGCACATGGGCTATCGTTTGCCCAACCCTGTCTCACAAATTCTCCTCCTCTTAATACGATTTATCGGTTGTGTTTCATTCCAAAACCAATGCGTGGGGAAGAGTCCAGCCAACCAGGAGAATACAAAGTAAAAAGATGAGAGTCCCTTGCCTCTTCTCTCCTCAGAGGGGACCCGAGACACACCAGCCTCCATCTGGGAAGGAACCTCGGACTCCCTCATACAGCCATGCCCCTGCCATCAACTTCCCAGAGGAATTTAAGGAAAGACAAACATAAAGAACAGACCGTCCGAGCTGGGCCCTTGTCTTCTGCACAGTCTGCCGGCCCCTTAAAGATGACCTTTGTCCCTCCCAGTGCAAGACTCAGGGGGACAACTCTGAAAAACAAGAACACTCAGGGCATAATTAGTGGCCACTAGAAAAAAATAAAATATCACAGATATTCTTTCAATCAGATCTCATCCTTCAAGCTGGATGATGTACAGAATTCACTCATGCATCCATTTGTTCTTCCTTCCACAACGTTTATGACCCCAAACGCTCTGCTCAGCTTGGCTCTGGGGATGCAGCCGCGAAGACTCCAAGCCCCTATCGTCCAAGAGCTTAGATTCTAGGTGGGAAAACAGACCCAAAACAGGTGAACAAATAAAAATAATCTGGCCATGGTATGTGTCATGAAGGAAACAAGAAACATGCCGCGGATGTGAGTAAGGGAATCAAGCATTTAGGTTTCCGAGCGGATGAAGGGGGGAGTGGTTCGGCATCCTCCTGCTGAGCCTGTCTGCCAGACGCTTGAATGTTTCTGCCACCGGTTCCTAGCTGTAAGTCACGGGGACAGCACTGCACTTGTCTGTGCCTCCGTGTCCTCACCCGCAAAATATGGATGGTTTAGTACTTCCCTCATAATGTTAATGTGAGGATTATAGAAGCCTGGAACATACTGAGCTCCCCCAAAACACTAGCTAGTATCATCGGGAGAAATGGAATATTAGTAATAAGCCTCTTGGGAGCCTCTGGGGGAAATGGCACCATTTACTGTGCTATGTACTAAAATTCTTACTTTCTGACCTTTCTTTATCCGTCAATGGAGTAACTCTTCTGTTTCTCTTCTGTATTTACCATTATTTTCCACATGTGGCTGCGATTAATAACTGTTTTGCAAATCCATTTACCCAATTCTTAGACTCATTGTATTTTACTGTTAAGTATTTTTTAAACCGGCAAATAAGCACAAAGCCTGTCGTGCTAGACCAGTGGTTCTCAAAGTGTGGTCTCTGGACCAGTAGCGGTCAGCCTCACCTGGGAACTCATTAGAAGTGCAAATTCTTGGTACCCACCCAAGACCTGCTGAATCGGAAACACTGGCGGGGGTGGGGGGAGGCGGTGCAGGGGAGGTGCGGGGAACTCAGTAGTCTGTTTTAACAAGTCCTGTGGGTGATCTGATTTGATTCATGTTCACATTTGAAAACATCTGAGCTAGGTTATTTGGCATTTAAGTTAAAAAGGGGTCCTGGGCGCCTGGGTGGCTCAGTTGGTTAAGCGACTGCCTTTGGCTCAGGTCATGATCCTGGAGTCCCGGGATTGCGTCCCGCATCGGGCTCCCTGCTCAGCAGGGGGTCTGCTTCTCCCTCTGACCCTCTTCCCTCTCATGCTCTCTGTCTCTCATTCTCTCTCTCTCAAATAAATAAATAAAATTAAAAAAAAAAGGGGGGGGTCCTACTGAGAATAGTTCCTATACTCCCCGTTTGAGAAAACACTGTTTTTGGCCACAACAACCAGTAAGGAGGCACACAGGTTTTAAAGCTGTCCCAATCCATCAGCGACAACTTTCTTCAGTTAGTACACAGTTTCTGAAGGCCATTCGGCAACAGCCTTGCTCCAAGGGACCAAGCTTCCTTTGCAAAAGGTCACTTAATCCCTGAAAACTCCCACTGATAAGAATCCACAAATCCCTGAGCCCCACACTTCCCACTCTATACAAGATGAGCATTTGCTGTGTGCATTGCTTAGCAAGTGATGGATCCAGCTTTTTGCTTCAGATATCCAGTGACGACATCTTCCTTCAACACCCCATGCAAACAGTTGGACTTAGTCGCGGTGCCAACACCCCTTGACACCTACAGACATTGTGAGTGCATGGGGGGAGGGGGCATGAAGCAAGACAGGAAGCAGTGTCCTGGGGAGGCAGTCACATTTTTATGACACATCCACACACCTCGTGGGCCACAGGAAGCACATCTGTAACCCTGGGGCTCAGGCATTCAGTCCACAACAGCCAGATGAGTCTAGCCCCTTCCTTTCTGTCCAAGAGGCGATCCAAGGGAAGGCAATTGCTCAAGAATGGAGACTCACTAGTGACGGGTCAAACACAGCCCATCACTACACGGGTGCACTTTCTATAATTTGGGAAAGAAGACAAAGGTTTTGTGGCATCATAAAAAGTGATCGGTGTGCTCAGTATGTTGCCATAGAAACCACGAAGGATGCCGTTGTAGCTAAGGGTATTAGCAAATGCACTTCTAGGTTGTCTAGGAATTACACGGAGTATTGAAACAGTGTGGTTTATATTTATTCTTCATGCGGAGACTTTCTCTTTGGGCGTATTGTATAAATCTCAGGGGAGAAATGTTATTTATTGACTTCGGCATCTACTGAGCATTCCCTCAGTCTGTCCTTGCGCTCGCCCCGGGGACAGAGACATGGGAGAGATGCGTCTGTGCCATGAAGCCGGAGGTGGGGGGGCAGAGAAGAGAGGGGCATGTGCAGTGCTGTGCTCCTAGGACAGAATGCTCGACCGGCTTCCATGAGGACTCAGGGTGGGAGAGATCAGGAAAGATATCCCCACGGCAGCAACGTTCGTGTTGAGTCTTGAAGGGTGGCTTCCTGTTCTCCGTGCAGAAAACAGATGAGGAGTTTTTGGAGCAGTGCCCTAATTTTCCTGAAAGGCAGTCACGGTACTGCCGACTCCAGTGGCAATTATGGAGTCGAAACGACTTAGCTGATCTTTGGGGAAAGATCCCAAATGTCTAAGGATTGAAGACAAATAATGTTTACTATATCCACCCACTGTCAATGTGTTATTGTAAAACTGATGCTATAATGAAGTAATCAGAGTTTATTCAGTCAACAGATAGTTATGGAGTGCCTACTCTTCTATGGAGACACCTGTTCTAGGCATAGGGGGGCGGCAGCTTATAAAATGAGTGTATTTCTGACCCATCGGCATTCATACTCCAGTGGTATGAGGACAACTGAGAAAGGAAAAAAGAAGGAAAATAAATCAGGGTGAACGGACGGGCTGGGAGTGATGGTGATGGAGACTAAGTATGTAGGAAGATGGAAAGGAACTTTCTCACCGCGATTTTTGAGCAAACACGCGAATGAAGTCAGGGACGGGGTCTCGCAGAATTCTGGCGAGGGGCAGGGTGTGGGAAGGGCGTTTCAGGCAGAAGGAACACAGCCAGGACAAAGGGCCTCAGGCTGGAGCGTATTTGGTGTGCTGAGCACACAGGGAGAAGCAGGGAGAGCTGAGGGAGCCGTGCAGTGACTGACTCGGGCCCCAGCAGCATCCACGCTCCAGATTTTGCTCCAAGTGAGAAGTAAATCGGAGGGGTTTGAGTAGGGAAAGATCGTCCGTTTTGGAAGGAAAGCTCTAGCCCTCATTTCTTTGTGATGCTTCTTTTCTTTTTGAAATTGGGGTAAAATACAGATAGCACAAAATTTACCGTCTTAACCATTTTAAAGTGTACAGCTGATAGTGTTGAGTATCTTCACCTAGGTGTGCAAACAATATCCAGAACTTTGTAATCTTGCAGAACAGGAACTCTCTCTCAGGTAAACACCGGCTCCCCTTTCCCCTGTCCCCCCAGCGCCTGGCAGCCACATTCTGCTTTCGACCCTTGAATTTGATTCTTAGGTACCTCATAGAAGAGGAGGCATAGAGTATTTGTCTTTTTGTGACTGGCTTATTTCAGTGAGCATAATGTCCTCGAGGTTCTTCCACCTTGTGGCAGGTGTCAGGATTTCCTTCCTTTTAAGGCTGAATATATTTCGTCGTATGCATATACCACATTTTGTGTATCCATTCATCCGCTGATGGGCACTCGCGTAGTTCCCACCTTTTGGCTACTGGGGATAATGCTGCAATGCCCATGAGCACATAAATATCTCTTCCTACCCTGCTTTCAGCTCATTTGGATATATACCCAGAAGTGGGATTGCTGGATTATATGGTAGTTCTGTTTTTATTATTTTTTTTTAAGATTTTATTTATTTATTTGAAAGAGAAAACGAGACAGAGTCACACATGGGCAGAGGGGGAGGGGCAGGGGCAGAGGGAGAAGCAGACCCCCCGCTGAGCAGGAAGCCCGATGCGGGGCTCCATCCCACGACCCCAGGATCATGACCTGAGCTGAAGGCAGACACTTCACTGACTGAGCCACCCAGGCGCCCCTGTTTTTAATTTTTTTGAGAATGCCATGTTATTTTCCATGGAGCCTGCATCATTTTATATTCTCACCAGTGGTGCACAGTCTCTCCACATCCTGATTTTTTTCAGGAGAAAAAATCCATGATTTTTTTTTTTTTTAACAGTAGCTGTCCGACTGAGTGTGAGGTGCTATCTCATTGTGGTTTTGATTCGCATTTCCTCACGATGAGTGATGTGGAGCATCTTTTCATGGGCTTGTTGGCCATCTGGATGTCTTCTTTGGATAAACCTGCAGTGGCTCATTGGCACGCCAGGACACTATCCAACATCACGGGGACTTAGAGCACCCCCCGCATTAATTCTCTGGTAACATCTACTGAGCTCACAAATCCTTGGCATGATCAGCCCGCGATACGTTCTCTTCCATGAGCAGGCAGTTTCCAAGGGAAGGACTATGAATGCTCACATTAGTGTTCAACTGGGCTGGAAGTAGAAGAAATGAAACTAAAACTCCAATGAAATAGGGTACATTTTTTTTTTTTTTTTTTTTTTACCATATCAGCAATGGGTTAAAAACAACAATCCTAGGCATTAGGACGCAGGGGAACAGGTCCTCTCCTGTGGGGATCGGTGGCGTGGAGTTTGGTCTAACTTTTCTAGAGGGTAACTTGGCTGTAAGATGGTGCAAATTTAAATTTCTCCCGCAGAAATGATGAGAGAAGTGCAAATGTGTTGAAAGTAACAGCCTTCTTTAGAAGACTAGAACCAAGAATAGAGGGTTGGGTGTATAAATTATGTCCATATTAAGAAATAGTATACCACTTAAAACTAATGTTCAAAAAGACTTAAGACTTGGGGAAATGGGGGTGCCTGCCTGGCTCAGTCTGTAGAGTGTGCTACTCTTGATCTCAGGGTCAAGAGTTCGAGCCCCACGTTGGGTGTAGAATTTACTTAAAAAGAAAAGTCTTGGGGAAGTGTTTATGGTATATTGTCATGTGAAAAAAGGGCTTATTACTATATATAATGTGATATTTTTGCCATTTAAAAATTAATTGCTTTTTTCCTAGGTAATAAATTTATACCTGGTTCAAAAATGAAAAGGTACAAAGGAATAGACTTTTCCTCATACAAGGAAAAGTCTATTTCCTATTCCTGTCTTTCGTCTTCCTACGCCCATCAAAACCGCGCCAGAACAGACAGGAAACCATGTTGTTAGTTTGTTTTGTATCATTCTAGACGATTTCTCAAGCATCTGTAAGTGAATGCAAACATATGTCCTTTTTCCCTTCTTTTGTGCAAATGGTAGCTTGCTGTATACATTGCTTCACACTTGAATTTTTAATTATTATATATATTTATTTTTTTTAAGATTTTATTTATTTGAGATTGAGAGAGAGCATGAGCAGGGGGCAGGGCGGAGGCAGAGGGAGAAGCAGACTCCCAGCCAGATCCCAGGACCCTGAGATCATGACCTGAGCCGAAGGCAGACGCTTCACCGACTGAGCCACCCAGGCTCCCCTATTTTATTTTATTTTTTTTAAAGTTTATTTATTTATTTAAGCAATCTCTACACCCAACATGGGGCTCGAGCTCATGACCCCAATATCAAGAATCACATGCTCTTCCAGCCAGGTGCCCCTAATTTTTTTTATTTTAGTATATAAAATGTATCCTTATTCCTTTTTAAAAAATAGTTGCATAGTATTCCACTGCATGGACGTAACATAATTTAATTAGCTTTATTACTAGGTGTTTCGGCTGTTCCCAGTTTTGTAGTATTACAAGTAGAGTTGCTGTGTAGAACTCTGTACACTTCATTTCACACATTGTGCAAATACGTCTATAGGATTAATTCCTGGGAGTGGAATTGCTGAGTCAAATATAATATATATTTTCATAAATCTTGGCAAACTGCCCTCAGAGATTATACCAGTTTAAGCTTTCCTCAGCAAAGTTCTCCACTCTCACCAGATTCCCCGACAAAGGCAATAACATCAAACTTCTGGAGTTTTGCCAATCGGATAGGTATTTCAGTGTAGCATTAATTTGCATTTCTTTGTTTATATGCAAAGTTGAGCCTCTTTTCAAATGTTTATGAACCATTTGGGTTTCTTTTCCCATGAAGTACATTATATTATTTTAACTAAAAATGCTTCTCTGTGTATCCATTCATTCACAATGTAAATGCCTCCTACGTAGGGACAGACTCTCTGCAGGACACCATAGGGGCTGTTGTAGGTAAAGGAGTGAACTTGGGGGGACTCGGCTCTTGCTCTCCAGGATGTGCAAGCTGATGGAGGAAAAGGATTTTGGGCTAAACAGTGAACTACTTACAGAAAACTTACACATACGCATTCATGCATCTGTAACACACGGGGAAGAATATTTGGCTGTCTACTGCAAGTTGACAGATGGATTTGAGTAGCAGTGATTTTTTTCCTTTGTGCTTTTCTGTATTTTTCAAACTTTTGGTAATATACACACATTAGGTTGGCAATGAGGTGATCTCTCCTTTGTCCATTTTCTGAATTTTCCAAGTTTTTTTTTTTTTTTTCCTGCAAGGGACACACATAATCTTTGCACTCAGGAAAAAGAAATACGTGATGTGAAAACATCACATCTGACACACAAGTATGTCAGATATTAAAAAACACGGGAAAGAATGTTCCTTCTCTATGGCAATGATGATGAGTTTGGAGAGGGAGATGTAGAAATCCATGTTCAGAGCTTGCAAGTGGTTGGCCCCTATTCTAAGACTTCCCGTCCCAAATTCCAACACAGACCTCCACTCACCAGAAAAATTAAGGACTTCTCTCTTCTTGGCCGGGCAACCTCATCTGTATCCAACAAAACAGGAACTGAGCAGCTATTAGTCCTGGAAATCAGGCCCCAGGGCCCAGGCTGGGAGTTTCCCTTTTTCCCAAGCCAGCTTCGGGCTTGGTGTCCAAGGGCGACCCCTGTTGGTGGAATTTAAGTACGCCCGTGGCTCGCGAGCCTCTTCTCCCAGGACTTGGATGCCGGCTGTTTGATTTTTTTGTGGGGTCCCCCTCCCCCCATGCTCCCGCTTCTTCGGGTCTGCCTGCCGTTTTCCTGGGAAAACCTCATCTGGATGCTTGGGGGACGGAGCCACAGGTGTAGCCAGCCTTTCTCACAGGGAGGCTGCTGTGAGGCCAGGGACGGGCTTTGCTGGTCGGCAGGTGGACGGCAGTGACTTCCACTCTGAGGGACAGGCTTGCACCCCACCAGCCGACTGAGAATGCCGGACTCGGGCAGCTTGTGGGAGCCGCGAGCACACAGGCCGTTCAGTCCGCAGGATGTGGCTGAGGGACTGCATCTCACCTCCCCCTGAGGCAAAAGGGCAGGCTTTCTGGGTGCAGTAGCACCATTTCTTCTGTCTGGAGACTCTCCCTGGGGATTCTGATAAGAACCAGAAAACCAACACAGCCCTTCTTGAGCATTGAGGCAAGTCTGGTAGTCACTCCACCAGACCAACGCTGCTGACGCTGGGCCACAAAGGGTTGCCTGGCGCACGGCGTCCACCACGTGCCGCCTGGAAGGGCTGATGGAGCTGGGTCGAGCCTGAGTTCAGACATGTGGAGCCTGTTTGCAATCCATCAGCCTCACTTTCTCCCCTGGGCATGGGTCTGTGATAAAGAGAGCCGGATACCAGAGGAATGTGCTGGGTATTTCTGTGCTTCGAGAAAACATGACTGAATAAGTCATTCTCCGAGCCCATCACCAGACAAGAGTCTTTCTTCACTGTTTTGTGTCTCCGTGTCTGTAGAGCAGGCCCCTCAGCAGAGAGCACATGCCCTGCAGGCCTCAGATCTACTTTCTGCTGATGGGAGTGGGGACAAATCTCCCCTGTAGCTCTTCGTGCTCCAAGCAAGGCTGATTCAAAGCTGACCTTTCTCTGTGTGGCCAGATGCTCAGCCAGGCCTCCTCCAGGTGTTTGTGGGTCCTGGTGTCTGGGGTTCCTCCTTAAGAAAGGAAAGGAACCAGAAATTATGGTATGGTGAGGAGGGTACATAGGCGGGTCCCATCTAGGTTTGCTGGAAAGGAGAGGTGGGGGAGGAATGCTTGCCATAAGACCCAGCTGGCTGCCTTTCAAGAAGTCAAGGAAGGCTGAGGATTCTAAGTGACCCCAGTGAGGGTCAAGACCAGCTTTCTGGTAAGGGCCTGGACAGGAATGCAGGGCTTCCCTCGTTTAGCCAAATAATCAGGGCTCTGTCCCAGCTCTGAAGACAGAAACAGGCTCCAGCAGCTTCTGCCTGACTATCCCTTGGCAGTGGATTCATGGGGCTGATGTGTGCTGCCTAGAATGAGGACCTTGCCCGCAGAGTTGGTTCTCACGGGGTGCTGGCTGGAAGGAAGGAAGAAATGGACATTCTAGGAGGCTCCAGCTAGCCAGGTGAAAGGGCTTTTGTAAACTCTAAAAAGTGGACCAAGTGGAGAACTGGTATCAAAGCCCTCATTTTTCAAACAACAAGCAGAGACCCTGAGAGGGGGAAGTAGATGACGCTGGGTCATCCAGCAAGTTAGTGGCAGAATGGAGAGAAGACTCCAGGTGCCCCAGGGACCCGTCACAGGCTCTTTCTACTTGCACTTTCCTTAAGCAGGGAACTATCTACAACAGGCATACCTGTGTGCTCTGACCCCAGGACCTTGGTCTGTGCAGTTACGGAGAACAACGCCGGAAAGATTCTAACTTGTTGAGCACCTACTACGTGCTAGGTATCTGTACTATTACCACCTCATTTCAGGCATCCTACCAGTCCTGGGAGGAAGCATCGGAGAACCCATTTCCCTGATGAGGACACTGACACCCAGAGGGGTTAAGACCTTTCTCTGCAGCCACATAACCTGGGATGTCTGACTCTGGTTGCGAATGAAGTTCTCTTTGAACATGTTGCTCTTGGAGAAACACTGGGTCCCCTATACCAGGACCCCTCTCCAAGGCCACTCTTTTTAGATAAGTTAAAAAAAAAAAAAAAGAATCCTGAGACCTAACAGCCCTGAAACCCATGTCGCGGTCAGCCTGGCAGATGCAGGACTTTCCCCTCCACCGCCTGTCCCCCCGAGCGGGCTCATAAGCCCGCGCCGGCCACCCGAGCCCCTGGCAGCCCAGAACTCGCGCCGGCGGCTCGCCGCGCCCTGGGCTCCAGCGCCCTCACCCGGCCGCGGCGGTCGGCTCTCCGCGCGCCCCGGCTCCGCGGGCTCGGGTCTGCGCCTCCCAGAGCGGCCGCCAGAGCCCGCCCGGGGCCGGACGGGGCGCGGGCCCCCGCCCCACCTCGGCGAGGGGCGGTCGGCCGGGGGCGGGCGTCTAGGGCCCCGGGGAGGAGCCAGCTCGGCCGGCGCTGCGCGGAGAGCCGCCGCGCGCTATAAAAGCCGCCGCTCGGGCCGGCGCCTGGGAGCGCGAGCCGAGCGCCAGCAGAGTGCGGCGGGGCCGGTGGGGCCGGGCCTGGCGGGCGCAAGAGGCGCAGGGGCATCCCGGGCAGAGCGCGGCCGCGCGCGGAGCCCCACTTTTTCGGACGAGCCACCCCTCTGCCGGCCCACGTCCCCGGAGCTCGCGGAGCCCGTCGCTGTGCCTCCGGGCCCGCCCCGGCTGCCGCGCTCCTGGCCCGCGGGACGTGCCGCCGCCTCGGCTCCCGACCGCGAGGTAAGAGGGCCGGGCCGGCGCGCCAGGCTGCGCTGACTGCCCGAGCCTCGGAGGGGGGGGAAGAACGCGGGGCCGGCGCGTCCACGGGTCACGGGAAGAGGTTACCCGTCTTCGGCTTCTGTCAGTCCGTCCACTCTGTGCTCTGCGGTCCGCCTCTGTCGGTCTGTCTGTCCGTCCGTCTGGGCGTCTGTTGACGGGCACACGCCCCTGTCACTGTCCTCTGGGAGATTTCTCCGAGATCGTGTGATCTTTTGCAAGCCGCAGGTGCCGGGGTGTCCCCGGAGCGCGTCCAGCGGTGTGTGTGTGGGGGCTGCTTTCCGTAGAGCCCCCCCCCCTTCTCAGTGGCTGAGGGAGGGGGAGTCTTGCGCCCGGGACAGTGGCTTGCCGATGAGGGACCGCTCTGAGGGTCAGGTCGCGGAGTCCAGCCGCCGGGGAGTCGGCTCACACTGCGCGCTAGTGGGCGTGCGCCTGGCAACAGGTCTGCGCCCTGCTGCTCCGGCCCCGGCACCGTCTTCCTTCTGGTTTCCCCTCGGTCTCCCGCTGCCTCCGGCTCCCGCACTCCGGCGGAGCGCGGGGCTCCCCAGCGGCGTGCTGGGGCGCGCGGCGTGTGTGTGTGTGGGGGGGTGGAGTGCAATTCAACGTTAATAGACATGACGGCCCCTGTTGATGTTTAGACTGAGACTCCAAACCCGGCATTGCTGGGAGAGGGTTCGGTGGTGCCTGGCAAGGGACGTCGGCTCCAAGAAGGGTTAAATTAGGTTAAAGACCTGGCGGAATGCGAGCCAGGGTTGTGGCCAGGTCTCCAGCTCGCCGCTCTGGGAACGAGGGCCAGAGACCTCCTGGAACGGACCCGGCGGCACGCATGTGCTCTTGAGAAAGGAGCTCAGTGCGCCCGAGGTCCTCAGCCGCAGACTCTCAGCTCTCAGCGACCGCCGCCGTTCCAAGGGTCGAACACCACCACGGCCGTCCCAGGCGCGCCTCCAGCAGCCGGGTTTGAGGTCCTGAGTCTTGCTCCGCGCAGCCAACGTTGCCCACAGGTGAGAACTCTCTTTTGAAAGTAACCTTTTGATGTACGAGCCAGTGCCTGGCTGCAGCCCCAACCCCGGAGATGGTGAGCCTGGGAGCGAGGCTCTCCATTCCGGCGGTCTGGAGAGTGATCCCGGGTGCGCCCGGGGGCTGGAAGCCGGCGGCTTTGCGTGCCCAGGCGCGGCGCCACCATGGACAGCTCCCAGCCACTTCCTCCTCTCCGGGTCTGCGGCCCTGGGTCTCGGGAAGTCCCGTGCATTCCCAGACTCCAGGTGTTGGGGCGCAGAGCGGGAGGAGAGGGACAGCTAGTTTTTTGAGAGCCCATTGTAACCTGTCCCAAGGCCACGTGAACCACTCAGGAGAATAAAGGGAGCCTGTGGTTGGTGACGGGGTCCTAGGTCAACTTGCAGCGGAGCTCCCTACAGGACCTCTGGCATGGTGTGTGGCGGGAGGGGGCTCCCTGGCTGCTCTGTAGCACCGTGGGGCCCTTCAGAGGTGTTCTAAATGTGTGACGCCTGAGCATCCGACTGAGGCAGTGAGATCATGCCAGACCTAATGAGGGACTGCTCAGACTGCTTTCTGTACACAGCATGGGGCCAGGTTACCTTTTATTACATTATTTAGTAAATTTGGTAGTGGGAAGAGATATTAGTTTCAGAGTCACAGAGACGGGTTGGAGAAGAATCCAATAGAACAAATTGTAGAGGATGTGTTCGGATGCATTTGCAAAAGCAACTATAGTGTCTTCTGATCCTAATTGTTGTCTCCACCATGCAGAACACTCTTAAAGAAGCTCTCAAAGGTTCCTCTTGAGCCCAGTTGATGCTTTTTCAAGTTGGTTGCTTGGAAACAGGGAGGGGAGAACCTGTAGGGGTTCCTCTGTGCAAATTGCACATCTCCTTTCTCTGATAAATGGCATGGGCTGGGGCTCTTCTTTTTGCCCTCTGCACCCATACAGAAGGGTGTATCTTCCTTTATTTTAAAATTGCAAGGAATGTCCAAGGTCTGATTCTGTGTGTGACTGATAGAGGTCCCTGGAGAGTAAAAACAAGCATCCTTTTTTTTTGAGGCAGCATGTGTGATTTTGTGAAAGTCACTGGAGCAGGGTGCCTGTTCCCTACACCATGGGAGCACTTGCTCTCCCTGGCAGAGTTGCTAATGAGAACGAAAGTGGCCCAATATAAAGCACTTAGCCCCTCGCTGGGCACAGAGAATGCTCTTAAAATGGTAGCGATTACAGGTATTTGTCAAAGATAGTTGTGCATTTCTTTTGAAGCCCCAGCCGTCCGCTCTCTCCACTAACCAGCAACTGTTTGACAGGGACTCCGTCTCCAGCTCCGTGTCCGTGTTGGAGAACTTGTGGATGAAAGTCACGAAAGCATTGAAGTTGATCACAGGGCCAACGGAAACGGTGTTCAGAGATAAACGGGAGAATTTTTGTGAGACAAATCAGGCCCTGTGTTTCTCACCTGCGCCACTTGGAAGAAAAGTAAAGTAAGTCATTTTCAAAATATTATCATTGCCCTCCAGATTTGAGGATTAATTCTTCCTGAGCCTTCCCTCAAAAGAATGCAGGATATTCCAAAAGCCCTCCTTGTCTTGCTGGGGGAGGCAGGG
Source organism: Eumetopias jubatus (assembly GCF_037043125.1). NCBI lineage: Eukaryota > Metazoa > Chordata > Mammalia > Carnivora > Otariidae > Eumetopias > Eumetopias jubatus. Next base: position 119,212,240 of record NW_028274813.1, read on the forward strand.
GATTTTTCTTGGGTCTGCATGGGGAGTGGCCCCCATGGTCCCCATTTCTGGATTGCTGCAGGTTGGAGTGAGGGTTTGCTGCTCCGGGCAGCACCTTGTCTCGGAATCCCGTGTGTGGTCCTTACCACGCAGGAAGCAGCCCATCTGTTCATGGTGGAGCCCCGCTTGGCTGTGACGTCCTGACTAGGACACAGCTCTGCCTGGAGCATTGGCCACTTACTGGGTCCCAGCTGGATTTGAAGAGTCCCTCCAGCTCTGCATTTGGGGTTCTGTCTGGTAGAAATCACTAATACCATGATATTTGGATAATGGAATTATAAGGGGCCCAATCTCACACTTAGAATTTTTTTCCCCCAAAAAAGTGTGTATGTGCATGCACGTGTGTGTTTCCACCAGTTTCACATTCTAGGGCTCTTAGATTTTTTTCATCTATTTTTTTTCCTTAGTAGATCAGAAGTCATCTTAGCTCCCTCCATCTGAAAGGCGTGGAGCTCAAGGATGCAGTGCACAGATGCTGGGAGTCTTCCTGTGAGTTCCATCCGCCGGTGGTGTGAATGGAGTGGGAGGCTGGACCCCGGCTGACCTTGAAGCCCTGGCTCTCTCCCCTGGAGTCCACGCAGGTTCCAGTTTCCAGCACACGCCACTTTCTGGTAGGAAGACAGCTGAGCTCCTGCACACCCTTGGAGTCAGGACCAGTGAGGGGAGGGCCTGGTACAGGAGGTGGCAGGGGACTCCACGGGCCCTGGGGCACTCTCTGCGTCCTGCAGCAGCGTCTGAGTCTCCGGGACGGGCTGGTCAGATGACAAGAGCGGTGATCAGGGCAGGGCCAGAAGGATGAGAGGGGTGCGTTCAGTTATGCTCAGCCTTCTCTGAACCCCGCTGCTTGAGTAACCCCCTCTATGGTCCCAGCAGAGTGGCAAGCACGTAGAATAATTGCATTTGTAGTTATAACTCCAGAGAGAAATGCAAGTGTGTGGGTTGGGTTCTTAAGAGGAACAGAGTTATGTGTATGGGCTGCATCCCCAAGACCCCATATCCGTGAACTGTCATCTGGTGACATCTCTCTTTCCACACGATGGCAGATGCCCAGATATTTGATCTTGTCAGAGTAACGCATTGGTTGTGTCCTTGTGCTAGATTTTTCCTGTTGTGTGGAAGCAACTTGGTTTCCTTTGACCAGTTAATAGGAAAGGATCACCTATCCTGCTCTCTTTTATATCCGGTTAGGTTAGTAGGAGTTCGGAGTGGTAACAGGTACAGAGGGACATTTCTCAGTGCTGAGTCCCTTTTCAACCAGTTTCCCTTGGGCCCCAAGCCTCCTTTCCCAAGAGCCTGGCCCATGGAAACTTTGTTGAACTTGGGTGGCTATGGCAGGGACTCAGGTCAATGTCTGCACTTCTGGCCCAGCCCACTCCCTCCAGGCGCCAGCCTAACCTCTCTGGTCGGTTCCCCCCTCCTTTCCTTGGCCCCGGTCTGCTGTTGTACCAGGCTCTGTTCAAACTTGGCTCTTCAGAAGGGAGGCTGCATGCAGAGAAATGTCATCAAATATACATTTGCTTTCTGCTTAGTACCCTCCGTGCCAGGAAACACACTTTCCCACCCAGAGAGAGAGGAGCTGCCCCTCTCCCCTTGCCCTGATGTTTTCGAGGGCCCCTCTCCAGGCTCGGCGTGGCTCCGGGGGCACAGGTCCACCCTCCCCTTCCCAGCCCCTGCAGGTGGTTGAGCCCTGGGGAGCCCAGCCGGCCACCCCCGCCCCCTGGTGCTCCCTGGGAGGAGGTTTCCCTCTCCAGCTCGACAGCCTGGCTCCTGCACTGGGAAATTGCTGAGGTGTTATCTTTGAATCTCCTGCAAGGGCAGCCACGGGACAGATTTAGATATAGCTTGGGTTTAAAGTGCTTTGGCCAGACAACTGCTTTTTGAAAACCCTGTGTGTTTCTCTCAGCTCTGCCTGTACAGGAGCTTAGCCATTAGGCATTTTGTGTTACGGGGAAGGCGCGTCGAGAAGCTGGTCCGTCTGCCTTGTAGAGGATCCGGGCCAGACTTCTGCCTCTGCTGATCCTGGACATCGCAGGGGGGCAGGGGGGCAGGAGGGCAGGAGGGCAGGAGGGCTGCGGGCTTCCCCGGGGAGGCTCCTGCACTCTTCCGTCCTGTCTGGGGTCAGGAGTTCCTGCTGTTGGCCCTAAGCCCTGGGCCCAGGACCGAGGGATGCACAGTGGCCAGTGCCCCGTTAATTTGAATATGCAAGCGCGTCCCAGGGGAGCTTGTTAAGACGCAGGCTCTGATTGGCCGGTCCCGGGTGGGGCGGGGTGGGGCCTGAGGATTGGCAATTCCAACCGGCTCCCAGGTGATGCTGCGGGTCCCCTGAGCGCCTCGGGAGGCGCCGGGGGTATAACCTAGATCATCTCTTCTTGGTGTATTTTAAGTCAGTTTCTGGTGTCTGAGTGCATGCGGTCCAGCTGGCCTGTGTCCTCCTAATGACCTTATAATGACCCTTCAAATTCTTGGAGGTAATTATTGTTGTTCCTAAACGGTCTTATCAGTAGACTAAATACCGTGAACCCCTTTGAGTTCCCCTTTTCCCCTGTCGTAATAAATTTTCCAGCTCTCTGAACCGAGTTACTTTTAAGTGCAAGCCCATCGTGCAAATGGCAATCTATCTTTGCCTGGCAAAGGCATCTGAATGTAATTTCGCTGGTATTAAGAGATCACTTGGGGAGTCTCATCTCACTCTGGTTCCAGACACAGAGAATGCATGTTTACATTTAGACAACTTGACTTGACTCTAAGGATCACAGCTTTTTTTTTAACCTAAAAATGAAATTCAAACCTCAGCGTCCCACCCCCACCCCCGCCGCCCCCATGGCATCCCTGTGGGGATGAGCATCACAGATGCATGCTGTCAGCCCAAGACGGAGGTGTGCAATTGCATTGTCATCCGCCGCCACATCTGGAGGCAGAAAAAACAATTGAGTAGAATGTTTTGATCATCTTGCACACGCTGGTGCTGTGTTGGCCATGGCGGAGGAGAGCAGGATTAAAGAAATGGTCCCCACCCTCCAGAGCTAACGGTCTAGCTGGGGAACCAGCCACCTCTGTCGGAAGCTGCCACGTGGTGTGATGGGGGCTGTGACACGTGGGTCAGGAGGAGTGGTGGGCAGGGGCCCGGTTGGGGACAGGTGGAGCCAGAAGATGTCCCGGGAAGCTTCCCCGAGAAGGGGGGCATACAGGGCTTCTGGAAGGATTAGCAGGAGTTTATAGGGATTTTCCCAAGAGGCAAAGGTGGGATTCAGGGAGTGGAGATCAGAAGGTGTTGCACACAGAGAAAGGGCCACAGGGAAAGATCCAGAAGCACAGGCAGGCTTAAACCTCTTACCTGCATGAAGCTCCTTACCTGCCCAGGTGCATACGCTCCCTGCCCCGTGCATACCTCGGGTGGTACCTGGCCGAAGAGAGTCCTTCTGGGCAGCTGGTGCCTTTAGTCTCATAGACTCGAGATTTTAAATTACTTTAATCATAATTTTTTTTTCCCAACAAAATCTTACTAAATCTCATTTACAAACCAGATAAAAAGTGCCTGTGGCTGAGAGCAGGTTTTTATCTTGAGGCCCCCCCAGGGGTTCTGCAGAGCTCTGTGGGTTCCAAGGAGCACAGTTTGAAAACCTCTGTCCTTGGATCATTTTCATTTTGCTTTCGGCAGTCATACCCATAGTGTCAGCTTTGCATTATTGTGGCTTGTCTTGCTATGTCTTCTTCGTCTTTTGGATGTCTTGCTGGGTTTTGTGTCAACAATTTTCAGTGAAATGAAACCAGAATTATCCCGTGTGTGACTATCTAACAAGTAGGGGACCTGTGGGTTACCAGGGGCAAGAATCTGTGACAGGTGCTGGCTCAGAAGACTCAAGATGTAGCTGGCCAGCCCAGCAGGCGAAGAGAGGCATGAACTTCTTGCAAAAAAAAAAAAAAAAAAAAGTGGGGGCTGTTTATTTCCAATCTTGTCTATCAACCTATTCTTCCAAGATTCTTCAGATCCTATAAAAGTTGGCAAGAAGGAAACATAGCTTATTTCCAGGGTAGAAGACTCGACAAATTGTATCCTTTGTACAATTGTGTCCTTGCATCTTTTCTCACTGATGTAAAGTAGACACGTTTGAGTGTGGGAGGTTTTGGAAGTGGGGTTTGAGCAGGGGCGGTAAGTCAGAAGTACAAAGATGGAAAAGCCCACCGGTCCCAGGGGAGGTGGAAGGTTCTAGTTCAGGCTGGGAGGCTCCTGCTCGCTTCTCACAGAGCTCCTCTGACAGAGGAAACCGGAAACCGATATTGTGAATGGGAGGACCCCCAAAGAGAGCGCCGTCCTCACCCAGGGGCGGTTCTAGTCCTGAGAAAGGAACCCCAAGAACCCCTTCTGAAAAACTAATGATGTAATGTATGGTCATTAACATAACAATAACAAAATTTAAAGGAAAAAAAAAAAGAACCCCTTCTGGGCACAGACCCAGCTCTAAAAACAAAATCATATGGCTGATTTAAGGTGATCACAGTGACCGGTGGTCAGTCTGGAGAACTTAGAGGACCCCGCCACCTCTGTGAGGAGCCCCAGTGGAGGAACACGGCAGGCGGCGTTTCCCTCCGGGTGGGCGTCCGCAGTTGCCCTTGGCCTGTCTTGCCTGCCAGGCCGACACCCTGCTGATGCAGGCAGTGTCGGGGAGGGCCGCCATGCCAGGGGGTGACCCGCAGCCTCGCCATCTGGGGGTAGCTGGCTGCACGTCCAGAGAGGTCTTTGCTTCAGACCATATCACCCCAGACGCTGGAACAGCCTGAACTTTGGACTTGACTCTCAAACCAGGGGGATTCGGCCTGTCCTGGCTTGCTAGGGCTGGATATAGGCTGGATCCTATGGTGCCCTGAATTCTTGGCACAGGTGACCCTGGTTCCCTAGATCCCACAGAACTGTCTGGGGGTGACCGGTGGTGTTTGCTGGGGGACCACAAGGGCCCAGGGGCCCGAGGGTACAGAGCTGGTGCAGGATGGCAGCTTGGCATCTGTCCAGCTCCTAGCCCAATGCACCACTCACCTGCCTTCTTTCCAGGGCTCTGGTCCTTGCTGTGGGGTGGGGACAGTTATTCCCAGCTCGGTCCCCTAGAGTCTCCCAATCCCAGGGCTCTGGAGCCTCCCAGGCTGACAGCCGGTATGCAAAGCTCTCTCCTTCCTGTAAAGAATAACAGGACTAAACCTCAACAGGAGGGAGTAGGGGAACAGATTTGGGCAAGCAATAAAAAAAAGTGTTTTGAAGCAAACTGGTGGTTTTAGGAGCAGCCTATTTCAAAGCTGACTGTGTGGCAGGCACTGAGTAATTCACTCGTATGCTAATTTTCCAAGGGTTTGGATTCAGGAAAACCTCAAACATAGTGGTTAAGTACTTTTCCTTTCCTTTAAAAATTGTGTTTATTTTCGGACGAACTTAATCCATATGTTTCAGATCCATTTCCGCGTTACTCAGCAAAAGGTTGTTTTTCACCGACATTGCTGAGCCATGAGTGTGCTCCGCTCCTTTCTTTTCTCTCCTGCAGCCACCCCACACTTTCCCCGGCTGGGGTTCCTGGCTGGTGCAACTCTACAGCCCTTTAGGAGACACAAGTGAATATTGGCCCTGGGAGCAAAAGGAAAAAGTCAGTCACACTGATCCTGCCTGTCTTGATTTAAAATGGTGATATTTGGTTTGCCGTGGATTTTCTGCAGGAATTTTGATTTTTGAAATGGGGCATTGCAATAGTCTTGATATTAATGCCTGAGTGTTTTGGTGCTGTGTTAAATTTTGCACCCCGGGCCCAGCCTCGCCCCGGTGAACACCGCGCAGGCTCGCTCTGGTCAGGGTGAGTGGGTTCCCAGGCTTCCGGGGGACCTGAAGCCTGTCTCTTCTTTTCCCTTGCTTCCTTTCGCTTTTAAGGAGGGATGTTGTGGTGCTCCATGCTGGAATGTTTTGCAGATTCTGCCAGGCTGATGTGTCACTGTGTCTGTGACTTCTTCAGAAGCAACTGAGTTCATCAGATTTCTCAATTCAATTCCTGGTAGCAAAAGAGAAAGCAGCTGTAGGATTTTGGCTTTGGAGCATCTCTGTGCAGGAATTTCTTCTCATTTACATGATTAAAAAAAAAAAAAAAAAAAGACGGCACAGCCATCTCAGTGGTGTCTGGTTCCTAGCTTTGAAGAGGCTCAGAGTCCTCCGACCCCATCATTGTGGGTTGTGTGTATACAGGACCCAGGTGGCTAGGCGAGAGCTTGGATCTGTTTTAAATTTTAAGATCGTTGGGCAATGTTGTTACAAATGCTAACATATAAACATTCCCTGGAATTTTCTGAGAATGACCATGGAGTGAATTTCATTTTTACTTTGAACATCCCCACATACAGTTACTTTAAATAAGAAGCTATTTTTAACATATTTAAAAAAAAGATGATGCTTCGATTGAGCCTCGCTTAATAAGCGCACACGTGAGTCTGTGCTCCGCGAGTCGTTCGGGGACACCAGCTCTCACAGGTCAGGGGAGCAGAGCGGGGCAGGGTCTGAGCGGTGAGTGTCAGGTTTGCACACGGCCAGGGCCGTTCTGGGCGCCCCAGTAAAGGAGGGTGGAATCTCCCGCCCACGACGCACAAAGGGCCTCAAGCTCAGTACAAGAAAGAGGCATCTCTTCTTCAGGACAGGACCCCCCTGGGCTCAGACGCAGAGACTTTCTTGTTCTGAGTGTTCTCTAAGCCCAGCACTTAGCAGGCACAAAACATTTATTAAATATAGGAACGCATGAGTCCTGCATCTGAGCCCCAGCCCCCAAGCACATACATTTCTTGAAGGAAGAGGTTTGATGTGGATCCTTGTGTGTTCTGCCCTGGGCACTGAATGAAACCAGAGTCCTACCGGTCACCTTCTCAAGGTCTGCACTCTGCTGGCGCTCTGGTTCTTCTTGTCATTATTATGGATACCCAGTGCTTATTGAGCACTTCCTAAGTTCAGGCCCCATGCAATCATTTAATCCTCCTGACAGCTCTGAGCAAGGCGTCGGATGGAGAAGTCTCCGTGAGGTCTACCCGAGGTCACTCAGGAACGTTGAACCATGGTGCCGTCCTCAGGGACACGAGCAGGTAATGGAGTTGGAGCTGGGACCCGGGTCTGTGTGCGTCCAAATGCCCGCGCTCTGAATAATGACCAGTGTTGCTTGAGTTTTCAAGTTGGAGAAGGCATGTTTATGGGAATATTATAACTCATAGTAAAGCAGTTGGAGGGTAATCTCAACCCCAAAGTGCTCACTGTTGATTTGCCAGTTCTTGATTGGACAGTTGGGATTCAGAGATGGCTCCACAGCCGAGCTGGGGAGACAGACAGACAGACAGACACTCTGCGACCTGTAGTCAGTGCTGGAAGCAAGGTGTGAACAGGGGAAGGAGACCAGCAAGCAAGACCATGGACGGAGGAGGTGGTGCTTGGTTCTGGAACGAGAGCACAGTTTGCTGGCCAGAGAAAGAAGGGTTAGGAAGGAAGGCACAGTCTGAACTAAGTTCAGAGAATCCAGGAAGCAGGATCCTGGGGGGAGTTCTGGGAGTTTCTGGAAATGAGATGATAATGGTGGCGGGGGGGCGGTGGGGATGGTTCTTAGCAGCTGAGTCAAGGATCCCGGCCTTTAACCGAGGGGACTGTGATGAGGCGAGGAGTGGGAGACAGTAGGAGGACACTGGACTCTTGTTCCTGGTGGCAGGTGGTCTGGGTTGGGTTTGTTGTGTTCCTCGGTCCTGGGGGTGGTGTTCTTGGCAGCAGGTGCATTCCAGGGTGCCCGCTCTCCCTGGCGCAGTGTGGCTGGCAGGACCCAACAAGAAGGAAAAGCAGACGGCCCAGCGGGGATTATTGGTGCCCGGCCGACAGGGCATGGAGGGCACGAGGGAGGGTGTTAAACTGGAAATATTTCAGGGATTTGCAGCCCCAGTCACTGCCAGCACAGGGCCCGGTTCCTCTGCGGGTAGCGCTCCTAGGTTTGGAGAGCATTTTTTGGAGACTCATAACCCCGTGCCTTGTCCACCTTCGAGACTGTTTGGTCTCAGTGTGGGGTCAGCAGGCTACGTGCCTTCATCCTGAGGCCTTCATGCTGCTTTCTGGAAGCACCTTCCTAGTTCTTCACAGCTTCTTGGGCAAATGCCTACCTGCCTCATCGGCCTGACCTGCAGCAGAGGGGGTGCAAGGGAGGAAGGGCTCGGGGACAGAATTTTCATGAGAGGCTCACCCTTGGGCAGGAGAGAGAGTCCATGTGGAGGACGCTGGTCCAGGTCAAGCTTGGAGAAGCTTCACCGGTTGAAGCAGATTGTCTGGATGCTACTGTCTGGTGTGTGACCTTCCCTCGTCCCCTCCCTTCCACACTGTGTTTGTAATGAGACATTCCGGGGATTTCAGGGAATGAAATCCACCCACGAACGTCCCCTGAGGGTCACCCGTATGCCCGGAGCTGGACTTGGTCCTGGAGCAAACCTAGGGGTGCCCCTCGAGTGGCCAGAGGAGAGAGGGGCCACCGAGGCCTGGGGCTCTGCCATTCAACAGCAGCGTGGGTCTCTTTTCGGATCACCACCATCGCCAAAGTGGTTCTACCCAGACGAAGAGAGAGGAATGCACAGAAGGTATTTCGGGAAAAATTCCCGTAGATTTTGCTGACTCCAAAATAAACGGTCTCCCATAGTCCTTCCTCATCATTCTTAAAGGCTTTTTAGTTTATATTTCTTGAGTTTATAGGCTAGGAGAGCTGCCGGAATGAACCAGAAAGGGGCATGGGCTTTGGAACCCCACAGAACCGGCTGCAAATCTGCCTCCCCCACTGATTTGCTGTGTGACTTTGGACAAGTTACTCAGACTCTCTCTGTGCCTCAGCTGTTTATCCATCCCCTAAAATGAGGCAACTGTACATTTTTCTGAGAGGAACATATGGCCACTAATCGGGAAATAACCCACGGCGAACTTCTTAGAGCCGTGGCCCGGTCTGTGCGAGGCACACAAATGGCGTGTCTCCTGCATTTGCCTACACACTCGATTGAATCAGGAGACATTTCACGTGGAGAAGGCAACACTGTGACTTCCGGGCGAGTCTGCCAACTTTAAAACTTTGTCAGACTTTCGCTGTCACCACCCCCTGAATGACCCAGAGGCTTGAGGAGGGGGAGGCCGAGCCATGGAGGATGCCCACCTCTGCGTGCCGGGGAGGCAGGAACGGGGTCCACCTGCCCACGCTGCGCCTCCAGAGCTGAGCTCGGGCCTAATGCAGGTTTATGAGCAAATGCTGTTTGAAAGAAGGGGTCCCCGCGAATGCCCCCCGGCCCTCTGCTACCTACCGCTTGCCCGTAGACATGCTCTCCATACACTGACTCCCTCGCGCCCCGCCTCGGGCCCACAGTGAGCACTGCGTTTATCCTGTCTCCCTTGCATGGAGGGGGACACGGAGGGAATGCGTGGCTTGTCAGGGTCACGCAGCCGGCACGGGCCCCGCCGAGCTTCCAGAAGGAGCTGTCTCCCTCACCAGCCCAAGCCACCATGCCGTGCTGCGGGGCTGTGGTAGGAAGCAGAATAGGGAAGCGGATTAGAAACCCGTTCTCACTTCCAATGAAAATGCAAAATGTAGAGGTGTCAAACGCAGATTTCCCAGTGTCTCCGTGCCCTGGCTCGGGGCGTCCCACTGAGCTGTCGTTTCGGAGGGCCGCTGGGTTGGGACAGGGCCCTGTGACCGGGATGTCTGCAGGGCGTGAGCAGGTGGCCTGTCCTGGTTGTGTAGCCCGGCAGACCAGCGTGCCTTCCTGGAGGACGGCGTCACACCCCCGTTCTCCAAACTTTGGGGCCATCGGGAGGCATAGCATTGGTTTGGGTGTGTAAGATCCGACATCCTAAAAGCTCCGTATCCACCTGTCACCAGGATGGCTCCCGCCATTGCCAGCACCCCTCGACGAGGCTTCAGCCATGGGGGCTTTCTCTGACCTCCTACGAAAGGGCAGCTATGCCGCGCTCCCACAGGCAGGACTGCCCGCGAGATTAGAACAATTTATCACTGGTTATGGTTTTGAAAACTAAGCTTAGAGGAGGCTTTCCTTAAACGGTTTCTCAGGAGCACCACTTCCTTGGGCCGTTTGCTGGCATTCTGAGGTCAACTACGTTTGGGACAAGCTGGGTTCAACAAAGCCCACGGGTTTTTATCCCTGCGGCCCTTCTCAGTGCTCTTATAAGCCGGCGCGCAAGAGGGAAGCCAAGTCAAGAGCACTGCCCAAGCGCCTTTGTGGGCTGCGCCCCGTGCTTTCACGGTGCAGCGGAGGCCGGTGCTGTGGGCGCCGTCGGGGGCCTCGGGCCAAGTCGGGAGCCGTGGGCTGGGGCGAAAAGGACACTTAGTGCAGCCGGGCACCTCCTTCCAGAGCCTTACGTGGTACCTGTCACAGTTCTGCTAACACCAGCGTCTCTCTGAGTTGGGGCCGAACGCTCGCATCAAATCTTTATTACCTTTGTCCCCCTGGGTTCGGGCCACCACGTTACCACGTGGGTCCTGGGTCGGGGGATTTGAGCGGTGCTGTCACCTGGAGACGGAGACCCTTAGGCATTGCACTGTCGCTCTCCTGTGCCGTGACTTGTCTCCAGTCTCCCCACAGAGCACCTGGGGAGAGCGCTGTGCCCGGAGTTGATCCCTCTTCCCACCTTGCACCAAATACGGACGAGTTTACAAACCTGTAGTTTCTACGCCCCTTGCTTTTTTAAAAAGCAATTACTTTTAAGTGCTATGGAGTATTAAGTGATTATCTCTCCCTGAGGATAAGGTACAAAATTGCTTCTGTCCCGTTTTGCAATTTGCTATTGCAATTTCACGCAGTTTGTACCAGAAAGTATTTCCATAAAGAGATCAGCAATTATTTTCAGTGGAGATTTGGGTTCGCCTCTCTTTGCCGACGGCACTCGGAACTGTAGAGTGCTCTGTCAGCGGATAGGATGGCAGCCGAATTTGGGGCTGCTAATGCACACCCTTGCTGGGTCCCCTTTCCACCCTGGATGGCTCTGACGGAGAACCTGAAACCCCAGGTATACTCGAAAGGAGCCTGCCAGGAAAGGAATGAGCTGACTATAGGTATTCGGGTGAAATGTTCTTATCGCAAGACTTTGGTGCATGCTCTGTGTCCCACTTACCTGTGTGATAAGCCACCGATGCGTTCATCAGTCTGAGCCATTTACTGAAAAAGATACGGGGGCTTGAAGCTTTGAGTCAGTGCCAGGTGAATCAATAAAGCCAGGAGCTATTGCATTTGCTGAGCCAATTCATTCAGCAAACACTTTCCGAGCAACCAGCCCACACCAGACACAAAGCATACATGACCCGATCATTCATTCTCCTACCTAACAATTTGGGGGCAGCCATTTGAACAAATGGGAATACTAGGGGATTCTGTGTCTGTACAAGGTGTGGATGGGGCAGAAAAGTGAGAACTCCAATATTCCCCAGGGCACTTCACGCTTGATTTGAACCCTACGAGTTGTACTGAGAATTTGTCTGTTAACAGCGAAGGGCCCTTTAGAATGAGAGGTGCCCGGACAAGTCTAGCAAAGACAAGGCCTGACAAGAGCCCAGTGGCTCTTCGAGGCCCCAGGGTAGTGAGACTGGCCGGGGCTGCCTAAGGGATAAAGGATAGCAGCCTGTGGTTGTGAGGAGCTGAGAAGTGCAGGTGATTGCAGGCCCAGATGATGACGCATGGGGTACGAGGTCTATCTGAATGCGGCCTGAGATCACTACACATTCCCTGCGTGATGCAGGTACCTCACTATTCAGCGCTGCTCAGCGCCACAGGGACACCCACAATATCCTGGGCATGTGGTGTGCGTGCTCTGTAAGTAGTAGAACCATATAACTATGTTCCTATCCCTTTATCCTTGGGAAGTAGAGAAAAGAAAAAAAAAATACCACAGTTCCACCCCTTGAAGGCAGTCACTGTAAGAATTTTGGTGAATATTTTTCTAGTTTTTTATTTTTTTATCACTGTGTGTGTGTTCACGTACCAACGATAGAATTTTATCTCGCACAGAAGCAAGTCAAAAGTTTTCACCTCTGTTCTCACTGCCATCATTTTAATTCGTGTAAGAGGACACCCAATTCATTTCTAAATTTTTACTCTTTTTTTTTTTTTAAAGATTGTATTTATTTATTTGACAGAGAGAGACACAGCGAGAGAGGGAACACAAGCAGGGGGAGTGGGAGAGGGAGAAGCAGGCCCCCCACGGAGCAGGGAGCCTGATGCGGGGCTCGATCCCAGGACCCTGGGACCATGACCTGAGCCGGAGGCAGACGATTAACGACCGAGCCACCCAGGCGCCCCTATAAATTTTTACTCTTAAAAAGAAAAAATGATCACTTTCGTGTAGATGTTTTTCCCAACATTTGAGTGATTTCCAGAAGAAACATTCCCGAAGCTGGACTTCAGTGTGTCGAGGTATATGGACACTTCTGTGGTCCTTTGTCCGTGTGACCTCTAGAGACTGATCCCAATTTACACAACCACCAGCAGTAGATCAATATGAAAACTTTAAAGATCGTTTTAATAGGTGAAATGTTTGTGTTGCTCTGCTTGCTGGTGAAATCCAAAGCCATCCCATACGTCTGTCTCATGAGTCATTTGTCTCTTTTGGGAACTGTCTGTTCATATCACGCCTATGTGGTGGGGTCTTCCTCCTCCTTATCAATGCCCCGACCTCTACAAATCTGTGCAGGTTTTGCTCCCTGTCTTCTTTTTTGGCTATTTTGTCAAATGCATGGAATATCGCCATATAGTCCGATGCATGTAGCCCTGCTGCCCCTTGGTTCCTTCTTTCAAAATGCAGTTGGAGGGTTCTCTGCTGCTGCTATGGTTGGACTGGAAGCCCGTCCACCTGCCTGGCCTTTATTTTGGTGCGTGGTGTGCCGAGAGGCTCTCAGTTGTCCCCACCACCTACCACCCTGATGTCCAGACACCCTGTATCGAACAAGCTTTCCTTTATCTGTTGGTTTGTGCTGCTGGTAAGGCTCCGTGGATCCAGTTACCAGTGCAGAAGATGACGGGAATGCGATAAGTCTAGCATGGCAGGAATTCAGCCAGACACTTATCTGGCCATCTGGGTGGACTTCAGAGACACCTTCTCCGTGGGCCAGGCCTGGCCCTGCGGAGCCTAAGACCTCGGCCACACAGGATCGGCCTGGCGGCATGCTGCGGATGCAGCCCGCGCAGCACTGGGTGGGGAGGGGGCTTGCTTGTTTGTCCCCCCCCCCCCGAGATGCACGCAAGTCCAGGCCTGAGGGAGACCGCCCTCAGGGGCTCCCACTTGTGGTGCAGACTAGGGAGACCCAGTCCGGGGGGAGGTGTCACAATTGCGAGTGTCAGGTGCAGCGGGCTCTCCCACCAAATGGGCGTTTATGCAAAGTTTTGTTCACAAAGAGTGTAAGGAACTCGTTCCGAGCCCATGGCGAAGGGGCCGCTGAAATCACGCCGCATCCTCTGCCTTCCCAGAGGCCTCTGTCACTGCAGACCCTGTGATTGTGCAGGACGGGGAGGCTGTATGGCCCTTCTCCCCTCTGCCTGGGCTGCTGGCTGGGACTGCTGGAAGAGCAGAGCTCCCGTTTTACTTGTTTATAGATCCTGAGGACCTATTGTTGCAGCATCTGGCCGGGTCCCTGTCTGCTGCCTCTGTGGAGTGAATGAGTGAATGAATCGTAGTTGCAGGCCGCTGGCTCGTCCACGTCTTCCCACAGGAAAGATCTTCACGTTGCTTGTAGCAACTCCTTTATTTATTTTTTAATTTTTAAGAATTATAAATAGCTTTTTTCTTTTCTTTTCTTTTCTTTCTTTTAGGTAGGCTCCACGCCCAACATGGGGCTCAAACTCACGAGCCCGAGATCAGGAGTCACACATTCTCCCCCCTCAGCCCGCCGGGTGCCCTTTGGTGGCAGCTCATTTTAAACCTCTTGCGTTTCTCTTTACTAAAGTCCCGGGAAAACCTTGACTTTAGTATCAGCTTACTTTAGGACTTTTTCCTAATTCCAGGCTTTTGTGTTCATCAAAGACATGTTGGAGTCACACTCTTGAGAAGTCTTTACAAACCACATTTTCAAAGCCCTTCCTGTACATCAGAGCTACGGAGGAAATTCACATTCTGAAGATTTGCAAGGAAATCGACATTTCTACTGTTTCTGGTCATAGGTGAAATATTTCAGCCTTTGGTATAGAATCAAAAGCATTGAGTTTACCCCTTCTTTTAACTTTCCAAACACCTGTTACAAGAAAAAACTGTTGGCTGAGAGGTTTGGGGACCGCTGGGGAAGCCGCTCAGCCTGGCGCACGGGGCCAGCCGGGGCTGGGTCGCACCTGTCTCTCTGGCTTCTTGTCCACCTGCTTCTCCCCTTCATTTTCGACCTTGTTGGCATCCTGCTTACACGATGTTCCTGTTCACCATCTTCCTGTGGCAGATCCTCTCTTCTCTGCCCCAATATCCAGCAAATGCCCAAAATTCACCCTTCCTGACCTGCGTAGGCCTCACCCCTCTCCCCCATTCTCCGTGAAGAGCTCCCTAACCCTCTTCCTCCAGTGTGTCGGTAATAAGCTAGTGCTGTGTAGCAGAACACCCCCAAGCCAGGGTTTCCAATAGGAACCGTGTACTATTGTTGGATGGGTGGGCCGGCTGGCTCTGTGGGTCTGCAGATGCTTGGCTGATGTTGGCGTGCTCCCGAGTCTACATTCAGTAGCAGAATGGCTGGAGGCTGGCTGGGGTAGGGTGTTCCCACCCACCTTTTTGGCACTGGCAGACTTTCTACTAAGGGGATGAGAGTGACTGGACCATGTGACCCCCGGCATCCAGCCGATTGACCTGGGTGAGTTCTCCAGGTGACTGATACAGTTTGGTGAGAGAGAGGGAAAGTACGCACAGATCTCGAAACTTCTGCCTCATTCTGCTGGCCAAAGCAAGGCCAGTTCATAGACAAGGGGAGGAGGTTTCTGTTTGACCTTTTGAGAGAAGAAGCTGCAAAGCCACATGGCAAAGAACATGGACGTGGGAAGAGGAGGGGAAGGGTGAGGGGAATGGGGCCATATTAGTGACCCAGGGCACCCCACCCACCTTTGACAGAATAGCTTAGTCAGTACTCTTCCACTTGAATGTACTCACACGGTGACACAGTGCATCGTTTATTCATCAGAATCCTAATTCTGCAGACACATCCTGATACTTGCATTCACCTTGCCGGCACCCCAGTCGTCGGTTAATTTCCTTGGGCGGATGGGCCATCCATCCCCTGAGTGCAGAAACAGGCAGGCTGGCACCCAGGAGGGAGGGGCTCGGGCGGGAAGGGGGCGTGCTGCCCAGAATGTCGCCTGCATGTCCCAAAGGCCAGCTTAAGCCTGCAGCTGCTGTAGGGTAGGTTCCAGAGCCCAAAGGAAGCCCTGTTGCCCTGCTCTGGCTTCCCGATGTTCTTGCCCTCAGCCGGGTGTGGGCGGGCAGGTCCCAGCAGCCAAGGCCCCAGCCCTCACCCACAATGCCAGCAATGCAGCCCCCAGAGGGTCTGCCCTGGGCCCTGCCCACACACCCGGATGTTGACAGGGGCATGGCTCCAGCGTCAGCTTTAATGGATAGTCTCATCGCTTTTAAAATAATGACCACTGGGCGTGGGCTGGCCAGAGCGCTGACATCACTTTTCCTGCAATTTGGGGTCAGTTCCTGCTGCCTTTCTCTGCATCTTTGAATGGCTGAAACAAATCTACTGGTTGGGTACATGTCCCAGACGGTTTCTAGCATGTTCGACGCCCAGTCCGTGATGTGGTCAGGAGAGCAATAGCTTTGAAGTCAGAGGTCCTGGGTTCGAGATTCGGCCACTGTCTTGCTGTGTGAACCTGGGCTGCCCACGGGACTTCTCTCGGCCCGGGCTTCCTCATTTGTGTGACGGTGGAGCAAGCCCTGCCTTTGTGAAGGAATGGTAAGGCTGAGCGGGACCTTCTAGGAGAGCCGCTACAGTCTGGGAACGGAACTGCCGGAACAGGGTAAACGAGCAACGTTCCCTTCCACTCAGGACACTGTCTGGGGTGCCCGGCAGGGACTGTGTGGGCTTCCGGGAAGGGGCCCCTTTCTCTTGGCTCAGGGGCACAGTCCCGGCTTGCCAGTCTGTGTGCTCTTGGGGATGCATCGGCCTGTCTTCCTGGGCACTCACGGGCCCACCTGTTCTGTCTCTGGATGTTTTCTGACCGTGGACCTGGCCTCTCTGCCATCAGGTAAAGGAATGATTTTGACTTTGAGTCTGTCACTATTTTAAGAGACCTTTAAATCCTAAATACATTGATGGGAAGACAGGGTCATTCATGGGTCCCAGATCAGGATATGAGAGGCCAGTTCTGTGTTTCTTCTCTTCCTACCATGATTTTAGCTTGAAGAGTGCCTTGTGGTCAGGAGATGTCGCTTCTCAGCTCTGGACCCTTGTTAGGTTTCTCCGTTCTTCCACGGAAGGCCAACATTCTGGCCAGCTCTGAGTCCCTCGTGGTCATGGCCAGAAGGACAAAGCCACGTGGCAACTGTCCATGGTCCACACCTTCTCATGCTGAACGGCTTCTAATCCCTGCGGTTCTCCCTGGTGTCTCCCAGAGCCCTAGGTGACAAGAGGAGGCCAGCACTCAGTCGCGAACGGCCCCCCGCCTGCCCTATGTGCCCCTGCGCTCCCTCGTGGAGGGAGCCCACCACAACCACCCGGCGCAGAGGTGGGTGTAAAAGATGGTCGGGGTGTACCAGACCTCACGCCCCCCGGGGCGGGGGGGGCCCTGCAGGGCGCACAGACCTCCCTCGGGGCCACGGAATGGCTGTGTTCTGTCCACCTGGGTGTGAGGAGTTCGGGCAGGATTCCTTCCTGGAGCCAGTATGCATTCTTCCAGAGGCCGTGGGTTACTGTGCACAGCTGTGGGATGACGAGGCTGGGGCTCCACCCTCCTGGTAGATCTGGGGGGTATTCGGTTCCATTTTGACCCAAACTTTCAGGCATCGGATTCAGAAATGCCAAACGAAGGTTTAGTTTTAGGATGTATGTGAATCAGCACCTTCCTCCCACAAGAGAAAGAATCTTACAGAAGGAAAATATTATCACGGGAAGTTTCCTGACACAGGGGAGGAGTGGAGTTGGTCAGGGGATGATGGTGACAGCGGTCAGCTCCGCGGTCAGGGTCTGAGTTCACCCTGTCCTTATGTCACTGGGCAGCTCTCTGAGGTTGCTTGGGGGCCAGCCAGGTTATCCAGACGGGGCAGAAGAGCCCTAGAGAAGTCAAGCAAGTGGCCCAAAGACACACAGCTAACCTGCGGGGGCGGGGCGGTCGTGATGCCAGCCCCTGGGTCTCTGCACCGCCTCTGACTCATTTTCGGTGGTGGGCAAGTGCCTGTCTGTGGCTCTCAAAGATCCCATCTGGAAAATGAGTCAGCTGGACCCCATGGGCTCTTTCTAGCTCTTAGTACTCCGATCCCGATGACAGCAAGCTGCCAAAGAAAATGGTGCCTTGTGGGTGCCCTGTTTCTAAATGACGTTTCTGCACAGCCAGAGGTCACGTGTGAACGTGATCGTCATGTGGTGGAGAGTCTGCCGGGGCAGGAGACGGGAGCACTGAGTTTTAACACCAAGTAGCCGCGCGACCTGAGCCAGGCTAACACTTCTGAGCCTCAGTCTCCCCACCAATGAAACAGGAAGGCTGGCCTGGATCGTCTCTGGGCCCTTTCCAGGGCTGATGCCCAGGTGAGGCCGCTGACCCATCGCTTCCGACATCTGAGGGCAGGTGCCTACGCAGGGCTAGACTTGCTTGAAGCCTATGTGTCTTTCCTAAGGCTTGACTGGGCTTCCTTCACATTATGTGAAAATGTTCAAACTTCTGGGAAGGACTCTGACATCAAAGCAAATGAATCTTCCCTTTGTGATAAAACCAACGTCTTCCGTCGGGTTGATAAAGCTGAGACCAGAGTTCTTGTCATCATACCTAAAGCATGTGACAAGCGAAAAGACCGCGGGCAGTGTGTGTGTGTGTGTGTGGGGCGGGGGGCAGGTGGTGGATCGGTTTTCAATGTAGCTTTTGTTGTTTTCGGAAATGTTTTACTTCATGTCCGAAGCGGGAGGTGGCCCAGGCCCGAATCTGCAGACCCAGGGTGAGGGGCAGGTCATGTGGGGGCTGAGCATCGTGGGGCCCTAGAATGGCATGTTTCCCGTTCATACGTGTAAGCTAGCATGAGGACCCCGATCTCTGTGTTGGCACCACCCTCTCCCCCCGCTCCCACAACCTCAGGGAAGCAGGACAGGTAGACTGATCCCTCACCAGCCCGGAGAGCAAGCTCTGTGCCCTGAGAGAATTAGCCGTGGCTTGGAGACCCTGTCCGCTGGGGAGGACCTGGCCTGCTTCCTTCCCCAGCCCGGCCGCTAAAGGCTGGCCGCATTCTGTGAGTTGGGGCCCGGGCAAAAGCAACACACAGAAGAAGATTATGGGTGTTTTTAAAACCTGCCCCTTCCTGCCCAGCCCGGGACAATATTTACAAAGCAGGCATGCAAACAAGCAGACCTTCTTTTCAGGTTTAAATGGCCCTGTGAGCCAGGCTCTCCCCGTGCTGGATGGAGTCCCTGCCCAGCACCGGCGTAGGGCTTTAAAGAGCCCGTTTGCCAGTGAGCTGTGCCCACCTTCCCTCTGGTGGTTCCAGTGTGGTCAGGGAGTCCGGAGCAGGGCTGCTCTTGCTTGAATAAGGTACAGGCCCTTTTTAAGGGAAAACATTCTCAGGGATGTCCAGTGTTGACTTAAATTACCTTTATTATTATGTTATTTAAATATGGACAGACATAACACCGGGTGTAAATCCCTTCAGCTGAGAGTTCTGAAGCCACTATAAATCTAAAACAAATTTACAGGTGATAGGCAAACAAAACTCCAGCACGAATGGAATTCAAATTTTCGGCATTAACTCGATGCGCCACATCTAAACCTCTGGTGTTGGGCTTTGATACGGAGAAGCTTTATCTCTGTGTCTCAGAGTTCATTTGCTAGTGACTTGGTTTTGTGTATAAAGGACCACTGTTTGAGCTATCAGAGATCACTTTTCCCCACTTCTTCACACTGAAGTGATTTTGAGCCACTAACCCATTCTTTTATTAAGCCAGTTGCTATAAAAGGAGATCTCCCTATATCTAATTTCTTGAAAAAAGATGTCAAATGCTGGTTAATAGAATATTCTTCACTGTTACATACTTAACGGCTAATTAACAATCGAATGTTGGCATGGGCTAAGATGACGTCTGTAAAGATAATTCTAGCAACGAGAATTATCCTGCAAAACATTTTCTGGGGAGATTGGCATGCCCATATGTATACCCATACGTATCGTGTGATGATTTGGTTCTTCTACCACTTATTGTATTTTCTGTGAACACTTTTTAGAGGGCACCGAGACACTCTTTGATCTTGACTTAGTCCCAGGTACTCACTCATACAGGTCTCTGAATCCCGATTTTGAAGACTCTTCTTCTGGGGGGAAGACAAGGTGTAAAGGGTTACAGAGGGGAAAGAGGTCTCCCCACAATGAGGGATGCCCAAGAGAACAGGAACCAGGAAAGGGCAAATGGGACTGACTGTATGTATTTGATTATTTATTCCCTGCATACTTACACTGTTGGATCATCTTTTCACACAACTTCTGGCATTTCCAGGAATCAAATCCTAAGTGGGATAAAAATTTGCCACCTTTAAGAATAGTCTCGAGAATGTGCCTTGGGCTTTGAGGGCACTCCCTCAAGAATGACCGGAGAGAGAGTGCCCAGTCCCTTCAGGATGAGGCAATAGCCATGTGGAGACCTGAGTCCTGGTGTGTTTGTTTGAAACAGAGGAGCCTCAGTTCAGCACACGAAGCCAGCCCGTGAGAGTGGGGTGATGGCCAACGCCAAGCGATGATCAGAAACACCAAGTGCTGGGGCTTTCGGGGACAGGGTTGGGTGGTGGGCTGGCCTTGCTTGGAACAGGGGCAGAGGTGTAAAGGGCTGCGGTGAGGGATGAGTGGAACGTAGACCGGGGCCCGAGAAGCGGGCCTTCAGACGGGAGGGGGAGCATATAAGGAGGAAGTGGAAGTGTATGTCTGGAAAGGTAGCTTGCATCCAAATTTGGGGGGGCTCAGACAGCAGGACGAGAGCATGAATTGTGTTGTAACGAGCGTTTGTGGACACTGAGACATCACAGCGGACGGTTGTCTTAGAGACTCGGAGCCCATCCGGTGGCCGTGATGTTCCTGCCCCCCACACTGGTGGTCTTCGCTTAACACGTTCTCTCAAATTTCCGTCCGTGTCCTGATGTTGCGCCGATGTTGTGGAGGGCCGTGGCCTCCCCTCTGTGATGGCCGGCGTATCCCTGAGGATTCGCCAGCCAGGACGGAGCGGCATTATCAAAGATGGAAAACAAAACCCAACAAATCTAGGCCCGTGGAAATGTTACGAGGCGGGCAAGAAGGAAAGAGCGCAGCCCTGAGGAGGCAGAACAACACAGGGCATGGCTCCCCGAGACAGAAGTGAAGGCAGCACCTGCTCGGAACCCTCTAGGGCCAGAGAAAACCAATTCTGTGAAATAAGAGCTATCGGGTTGTAATGACGCTGGAAAACACGTGTAAGGAAACCAACAAGACACTAGGCTAATTTAGAGTCGGAGGAGAACAAATTAGAGTGGAATTGTTGTTGCTGAGAATTGCCACTGATAGGATTGAGTGACAGCAGGTGCTGTTGTCCCAGAATGCAGAGAAAAATGAAGAGGCGCCCGGGGCCTGGGGGGGCCGGATGGCGGAGGGCATGCCAGAGAGGGAAGATGCACGGGTGAGTCACCGATGCCCCTGATGGCCACGGCCGGCTGAGGGGCTGGCGGGGGAATCCGCTGTGGCAGAAGCTTTAGAAACAGGCACCACATTAAAGCCAAGAATGTCACTTCTGGGACCTTATCCTAAAGATCTGATCAGGGGAGAGCACAAGAATGCGTTTATAAGAATGTTTATAACTGATACCTATCCTAATGAAAAATCAGAAACTTCCCAAATGCTGGGCAATAGGGGAGAGGCTCAGTTAGTTACTGTGTCTCCATAGAAGGCAAGAGTATGTAACTCTTTTAAAATATTCTGTACTCGGGAACACGTTCCTATTGTGAAGTCAGCCTGGGAAGAAATGTGGCTGGTAAATACTCCCTGCTCAACTTCCCATCCCCTGATTCACCTGTCTATCCATCAACCCACCCACCACCTTGGCATTGTCCTTTTTATTGGTTCAATAAACCTGTTTGGACATGGGGTGCATGCTAGACCCTACGGTGGGCACCAGGATTCTAGGATACAGCCTCTTCCCCGACCTGCTCATACTCTAAGGGAGAAGGGGACAGACAAGTGAACAGATCATTACAATTCAACATGAGAAATCGTCTAATACAAGAAAGTGTCGGGTGGCTTCAAAGCCCAAAGGGGGCAGGAACTAACCACATCTGGGGAATTCGGGAAAGGGAGGATGAATGGCTGTCTCGTTCTGGGGGAGAGCCTGCTGCACGCGTCCCTGCGTCACGGAGAAGGCAGGCGCTCTGATTCTCTGTGCATGTGACCGAGGGACTGCAGGAATCCAGGGCACAGTTCTACGGGGCTGGTTTCACTCCCTCCCGGACACGGGCAGGTGTAGACATGCCAGGGGCCATAGTGCTGAATGGACAGTGATGAGTGTCTCATCTTCTGTCACATTTTCTGTGAACCCGATTTAAACACCATCCCCAGACACCTTGGTTTCTCTGGTATCATCTGACCGGAGGCTCTGAGTGCCTGAGAATTTATGTCACGGTGCCTGGAAGCTCACAATGAGCGAGATTTTCACTGATTCCACGTCCTGTTTCCACATACCTTGTTTGTGTTTGTGGCAGACTTTGGTGAACCGCTGTGCGTGTCTTGTTAAGCAGGGTGATGATTTCCTGGGTGGCCAGTATCTGAGGGCCACTCGAACGCTTTTCTCCCCGTGTCCTTCTAAGGCTAATTTTGATCAGAGGCTTCGGTCATCCATGCACACTCCTGTTACCCTGCTCTTAGTGTTATAGACTGGTATAAAAGAACATGGATTTTGGAGACAGAGACTTAGATTCAAACCCCAGCCCTGCCGTTCACCTGGTGCATGGCCTTGTGTGAGATACCTGTCCTTGAGGAGCCTCACTTTTCTCCCCTGTATAATGGACCCGATCAAGCCTGCTCGTGGGACTGTTTCATGGATTACTTGGGGCACGTGAAGTGCAAAGGACAGAGCATCTTTTTTAAAACACTCAGGAACTGGGAATTGCTTTTGTCCTCACCATTGTTAGAGCTAGTCCCAGGGACATTTGATATTTCAAGTAGTATTGAGAGAAAACTCATGTGTTTCTATGGGCAAGCTTGGTTCACTGATCAGACTAACCAGATTTGTGGTTAAACATCATCATAAAAAGCATCTATTCAAGTCTTGTTTAATGCAGCAGGAGAGCAAACTGCTAGGTCTAATTTATCAGGCTAAGAAAACATATGGAATGAATTGTGCTGTTACCAACACTTAGCTTAGGCCTGGGAATAATCGTATGCACTTTATCTTGAGAGGTTAACATGGCCTGTTATGGAAAGGGATGGGGCAGGTGCCAATAATGGCTTTGCTCAAGGTGGAGTCAAACATGCCGAAGCCTACGGCAGACTCATGCTCAGATCCAGGAGGATGGGCGTCAGAGAAAGCTTGGTGCTTGACATCACTGCTGCGTTTTCCCTTTATGATGCATGATTAATTGTGGTTAATTCCACGGCATTTGTCTCTTGGATAAAGAGGCAAAATATGAAGAGTAAAATAATTATAACTATCCTTGACCTTGAGCAAGTTACTTAACCCTTCTGTGACCAGAAGCATGTCACTGTTCCAGGGGGTTAATAAAATGGGAGCAATTTAGCACCTCCTTCAGAAGGTCATAGTGGGGATTTAGTGCGTCACTGCAGATGTACTTACAACAGTAGTTGGTGCTTAGTGGGTGTTTGATACACATTAGCCATCGCCACCATGACCACCACCACCACCATCACCATTCTCCTCCTCCTCCTCCTCACCACCACCACCATCACCACCATCACCACCACCATCACCACTGTCACCATCACCATCATCATCACCACCATCACCACCACCATCACCACTGTCACCATCACCATCATCATCACCACCATCACCACCACCATCACCACTGTCACCATCACCATCATCATCACCACCATCACCACCACCATCACCACTGTCACCATCACCATCATCATCACCACCATCACCACCACCATCACCACTGTCACCATCACCATCATCATCACCATCACCATCATCATCACCACCATCACCATCATCATCACCATCACCACCACCATCACCACCATCACCATCACCATCATCATCACCATCACCACCACCATCACCACCACTATCACCACCACTATCACCACCATCACCATCACCACCACCATCACCACCATCACCATCATCAGTACCAACATGACTATCACCACCACCATCACCACCATCACCACCATCACCACCATCACCATCACCATCATCATCACCATCACCACCACCATCACCATCATCACCGTCATCATCATCCTCATCACCATCACCACCATCACCATCACCACCATCACCACCATCACCATCATCATCACCATCACCACCACCATCACCACCATCACCATCATCACCGTCATCATCATCCTCATCACCATCACCACCATCACCATCACCACCATCACCACCATCACCATCATCACCACCATCACCACCACCATCACCACCATCACCATCATCACCGTCATCATCATCCTCATCACCACCACCACCATCACCACCACCATTTGTGATAGGAGCAGTAGTGCTGTTTTAAGAGTAGGAACCTGAAGCACCAGAAAGGTGAAGTAACTTGCTCAAGGTCACACAAGTAGTATGCTTTAGATTTGAATGCAGGCAGAAGATTTCAGAGCCAACACTCTCAATTATGCGACTCGGAATAGTTTTGATGTTGGAAAAGTATGAATTAACTTTATATCAGTTACAGATATCTTTCTGAAAGGCAAATTTGATCGTTTGTCTCCCACACTGTACACCCACCAGCCTGTGGCCTTCTAAAGGGCTTGCATATTTCATTTGCTGGGGTGTCTCCAGCACCCGGCTTCCTCTCTGACAGCAGCAAAGGGTTATTGATCTAAGTTGAGACGCCGCCTCCCATCGATAGCCGCAGAAAGTTCACGCTCTGGCTTGTGGCCAACCCTGCCTGGTGTCCCGCAGTTGTCTGTCTGTGCTCCATCCCAGGCTCGTCCTCCGCGCATCCCTCCGGTTGTCCTTCCAGACCTGGCTCAAGGTCACCCTCCGGTAGAGTCCTGGTCTGACTCTTCCCCACACCCCCTGCCTCAAGGCAGAACGTGCGGGGGGGGGGGGACCCCCTGGGAGACGGCATCGCCCCCGGGGGTCTGCTTCGGACCCGGGCAGAGGGAATGCAGCAAAGGCTCAGGCCTGGAGACTGCAGGCTTCTGAGAGAGCCGCCTGGGGCTTCCTCCGGACGGTTCCCCTCTCCAGTGTTAGTGCATTATCCTGTCCTCCCGCTGCAGATTTCCGTCCCGCGGCGGTGCTTCCCCTTTCCCTGCAGACTCACAGCATCGCCGGCCCTGTTTTCCAGCAGCCGCCTCTGTGCGCGTTGCCCCTGCCTCCGCATCCTGGGACTCCTGTTCCATTGAGCCCTGCGTTCTCACCATTTGCTGAGATTTAAATTAGATGCTTCGTCGAACCAACTTTTGTTTTTGCCTCTAGTGGGCTAGTCATCTTCTCCCACGGCAGAATGTCCCGTTGGCTCCTTTGTACCTTGTTTTGTACCTTGTTTTTCTTTTCTGTCTTTCTCCCCTCCCTCCCTCCCTTCCTTCCCTTCTTATTGGTTAATATTTAAATTGAGGCATAATTGATACAGCACATCCTGTTCATTTCAGGTGTACATGATGGTGATTTGGTATTTTTATACATTATGAAAGGATCCCCATGCCAGTCCTTTCCATTTTTCAGTCCTTTTTAGACGACGGGAGGTTTCTCTGGCCTGCACAAAGCCGTGAGCCGTAGCCCCACGCCTCTCGCTGAGTGTGGGCGTGCCTGTGACTCAGCAGGCTGCAGGGACCCGGAGGCGTGCAGCCCTCTCCCTGCATAGAGCTCGCACTCTCTGCCCTGCCTGGGGTTTGGCCCGGCCTCCTTAGCAGGTACCACCTCCGGTCGCCATCCCCTTCCCTTCTGGGGCTGTAACCCCCTGTCCCATTTTCCATTCGCTGTGTGGTGTCAGCACCTGGAGCCCCAGGCCTGCGCCTTCTCAAGGACGAATGGAGTCCATGGATCTGTCCCTTGGGAGCCTCCTGCCCCCTTTGCCTCTGTCCCTTAGAGCTCGTGGGCGGGGTCCTCCTGGAATTGCTTCCTCTTGCTCCCCAGGGGTATTCTTTCTCCGGAGGGAAGATTTCTGGTTTCTGCCCCAGCTCTTCCCTCACCGTGGCCCGGCCTGTACCACGTTAAGCAGGAGCTCCTTGACACGTCCAGCTAAGGGATGGGACGGCGCGGGTCACTCCGCGGCGGGCTGCCTACCCCGGGCTCCTCAGCCGCCTCCGCGGCCCTGCGCTGGGAGTCGGCGCGAAGGTAAAATCTTGCAGCCAGCCAGGAATGCTGTTTACGGAACTTGGCCTTGAAGAAGTCGGGAACCTGCCAGGCTTTAAAATTCAGACTACATGCCACGGAGGTTACTTCTCGTTCTTGCTCTGCCCCTGGCTGGTTGAGTTGCGTGGGGAGTCATTTCATGACTATACCTCGGGTTCTTTGATCATGAAATAAGGCCAAGAGTGCTTTCCGGAAAGCTTGGCTGTGGGGATTACGTGAGGGAGCAGATGGAAAATGCACAGCGCCGTGCCCGCAACCACGTGGGGACCCAGTGGGTCTTCTTTTCCTCCTTCCTTCCTCTTCCTTTGCTTCTGAGTTATAAAAATGAAGAGTTAAGAATAAATACCCGCTACTTAAAAAGACAGAGTCTGTGCCTTTAAAAAAAAAAAAATAAAAGACCATGTTTTATTAGGGGGATGTTACTTGGAAGGCTTAAGAAATAACCATCTTTTTCCAAGTAGGAGGGAAAAGATGCAGAGCCCTAGGAGTTAAAGGGAAAATGATAAACATGTCAGAATTACTTCTTTATTTCTATTTTTAATCTCTGCCATACAGCTTGGTGGACGGTGAGGTGCTTTTTCCAGCATAGGAACTTTCCTTGGCCAAGGAAAGGCAGGAATAAATACTATTCCTGGGATGAGTCCATTACCGGTGCCCTCTTTCCAATGTTCTTCCAGATTAAAATTTAGGCTTAGAAGTCCAAGTGAGTGAGGAGAGAATGTGCCTTTCTAAAGCAGGCCCTTCGCCGTGAAACCCGGTGCTCTTCTGTTTGGAAAAGCTGCGATAGGTTTTAGGGCAGAGTGTGTGTGGTTGAGCCTTCAAGAGTCTACCTGATCTGGTCACAGAGCCAGGATAAGGGTCTCGGCGGCTTCCTCACCGCTGTGGGGCCCCTGAGCCCCCGGCCGCCCTTCTCCTTGCCCCATCGGCGGGGGAGAGGCAGGCTTGACCGGCTCCCACCGGCAGCCCTCCAGGGAGGGGAAGCTCCGGAGCACAGAGCTGGGACCTTAGGGGAGGCAGAGACTCTGTTCGGGTGTTGCTCTGGCCCCCTTCTGTGGCCTGCTCTGGGCCGCGTCCAGGCCCACATCCGTGCCTTCCCACTGTGGTCACCTCATCGCCCCCTCCTCCCTCCCTGGTGTTTGCTTCGCTCAGGGCAGCCCTCCCACCACCCCGCAGATGAGCCAGGCCCCCCAGCCCAGCTCAAGCTGCAGCTCCTCTGGGAAAGCCTTCCTCCGTCACCCTGCTCTCAGAACTCCTGTGCTGGACCCTTCCCAGCCTCCCCTCAAACCGAGTCCGTGGCTGCGGCCTGTCGGCTGGATTTGAACTCAGCTCATTTTGTTTGTGTGAGGAAGGATCAGGCCGGGGCTCAGGACAGGGCCCTGGGAGAGGAGACAGGTGTCAAAGTGGGGCGGGTGAATGTCGTGTCCTGAATCCATCCACACAGCCCCCGGCACAGTGCTGGGCACAGACGAGGTGACGGACGAGCACTGTGCCACACGCCCTGACCCAGCAGGGGAAGGGGCGGCCCCCTCTCCCCATGACCTCGTGACTTCACCAGATAGATACTATTTATATGCCCGAAGAGAGTAAGAAGAAATCTATTATTATATTTTTATGTTTGTAACACATATTCTATTTCCAGAAAAGAATGCCTCCGGCTGACAGTAAAGGGATTACAGTAAAGCTATTCCTGTAGAAATACCCACTGAAAGCCGTGTGGAAGGAAGGAGCTGAAATTATGGCACATTAGCTGATATAGTTATTATGATTATATAGAGCTGGGGACTGGGGGTGTGGAAGGCCAGGGCAGGCTGTCCCGAAACGTGTCAGATCTGTTGCACGAGAGAAATGGGGAGAGAGTGTTTTAAAAAAATAACAATGTCCAGGGGCGCCTGGGTGGCTCAGTCGTTAAGCGTCTGCCTTCAGCTCAGGTCATGGTCCCAGGGTCCTGGGATCGAGCCCCGCGTCGGGCTCCCTGCTCCGCGGGAAGCCTGCTTCTCCCTCTCCCACTCCCCCTGCTTGTGTTCCCTCTCACGCTGTGTCTCTCTCTGTCAAATAAATAAATAAAATCTTTAAAAAAAAACCCCCCAAAAACGATGTTCACCTATTGCTTCCGGGAGAACAGGATCTCCATAAATTGTGGTGAGCGGAGGCAGGGAGCATCGCGGGGACATCGTGGGGTGTGGCTGGCTATGCGGATTTGGGTGACCGTCGCGGAGATGAGTGAGGCCCTTCCCCGAGGAGGTTGTGATGATAAATTCTGGCTTTATTTTTCAGTGGTTGTGTTGGGTCATCTTGGAAGTAATTTTGGTGTTTCTGGGTCAATTTTCAAGTAACATTTAATTTTTTCAGTGAGATCCACGACTTGCTGACGTGCCCCGCCGCTTGTGAAAATGTTCGGATCAGGGAATATACATTTCAGTGAGGAGGCGTAGCCCATGGTCACGGCCACTCAGGGCCCCAGGCTGGTGGAAGCTCTTGTCTCAGCACCTGCTCCGGCAATCATCGGGGGTGCAGGGGAGGGAGCGTGGTGAGCCACACACAGGCTCTAAAAACTTCACAGGTGTGACCTCTGTCACCTCTGCTCACAAGCATCGGCCAAGTCAGGTCACATGGCAGACTTACCAGGGGCCCAGCGGTGGGGCGAATCCCAGCATCCGTGGGTGGCTTTAGTTTTGGCAAAGTGCCCTGTACTTGAAAGCACTTATTATTTGCCCCCAGATGAATGCGGATGTTTCCTCTCACCAAGCAGCTTTTTCTGTATCACAACAGAAGCCTTGAACCCTAAGCTGTGGGGAGAACCTACCAGATGCCAGAGTACCTCATCTATTCCCGCAGGTCAGGCCCGGAAGTTAGTGGGGACCCAAACCGGGGGCCACTGTGTGGCTCACTAGTTAGTGCAAGAAGTGCCACCTTGTGCTGGTTCCCGTGGTTGTCGGTGGCTTCGGGAAGAGCTGTGGGAAGGGTTGGGTCTGGGGCTCGTAGAGGAGGAGAGCTGTGATCGACTAGTAATGTCTGACACAGGAGCAGAAGGTGGAGAGTGGGAGCCCTTGCCAAGCCTTCGTCATCCTTGACCTGCTGTGTCCCGCAGAGGGCTCTGCAGCCTGGAGACACCACGGCAGGATGGCTCCTCCCCTCCTCCCCTCCTCCCTTCCCCCCAGGGTGCCTTCCAGAGCCAGCCCCTATTATAAAGCCTCCTTCTATGTCTGCCTAGTCCCAGAGCAAAGTGCCTTTCTCCAATGGCCCAACCCAGCGTGGCTTCTTCATCCCTCTTTGGCCGTCCCAGGGAACGCATCTTTCTAGACACCCAGGGAGAAAGCCATTTTCTGAGTTTCCACAGGCTACCCAGAAAGGCTATTAAAGAGCTTGCCCTGCCAGTTCTTTCCCAAAATACCCACTCCTATTTTTAAAAATGGAGGATTATATAATTCTTAAACTGGCCTCACCCATTTCCCTTCTTGTGTAGATGCCACGGCTGTCACTATGTGGTTGGGAATCTCAGGAAGCCCTGGAGAAACACAGGATTTGAAATTTGTAGCCTCATCAGCCGGGAAGCTGAGTCCACCTGTGGCCGGGTTGGGCCTCGTTCAGGGCGATGCTCACTCTTAGGGATGGTTCCCGATGCCTTGCCAGGTCCAGCTTGCTTATGTTTGCTTTCTTCAGGAGGCCGGTGGCTTTGGTTCCTAAATTGCTTTCCTCTGGTGTCTCTGCCATCTGTGTTTCTGTCTTGGTCATGACAGGATGTGCCCTGGAGTGAGCGCCCTGGCATGGGGCCCTGGATGTACGGCCTAGACGCCCTTCCTCCCTCTCTGTAGCAATGAGATTAAATGGTGGGCAAGAATTTTTCAGTCTATCTTATTTTAAGGAGAGAGAAAAGGATCTTCTCTTACACTGAGGGAGGGAAGGGAATGGAAGAGTATTTATTGAGGGCTTACTATGCGTTAGGCCTGAGCAAGGCCCTGCTTGTGCATAATTTCACGGATCCTCACAACATGCCTTGAGACCTAGGTTTGGACGACCCTATTTTGCGGTTGAGGAGACCGAGGCTCGGTTAAGTGGAATGACTCAGTCCCTCGGCCCCGTTAGGGCAGGGTCAGGATTCGAAGGCATGTCGGAAACCTCTGGGCTTCTGCGGGCCGCCCGAAGGCTGGACCAAGGGCATCCCTGACGGCCCAGCACGCCAAGGCCGGGAGGGTAGAGCTTCGTCCCGCCTTCTTGCTCAGTGTTCCTCCTTCATCCTTTTTTTTTTTTTTTTAAGATTTTATTTATTTATTCATGAGAGACAGAGGAGGAGAGAGAGAGAGAGAGAGAGAGAGAGAAGCAGAGGGAGAAGCAGGCTCCCAAGGAGCAGGGAGCCCGATGTGGGACTCGATCCCAGGACCCCGGGACCATGACCTGAGCCGAAGGCAGACGCTTAACCATCTGAGCCACCCAGGCGCCCGTCCTCCTTCATCCTTGTCTAAACGCACAGCTCCTGCTCTGGACCTTTCCAGAATTCTGCGGGGCTGGGCAAAAACATGCCACCTCTTTTCTCTGTGTGTGTCTGTGTCTCTTTTCCCTGATTGATTTTCCTTTGTTTAATCTGGAATTCTCTTGGGCAGTGAGATCCTGTGGTGGTGCAGCTACCCAGACTGGTCAGAGGAAAGTGGGCAGTCTGTTCCTTATAAATACCGTGAGTCACATGTCTTCCGAACTGCCAAGAATATTCATGCAGGACCCAAGTCTTTCTTCCTTTGGCTCGCATAAATTTCCCGAGGACGGGTGGAACAGTGCATCCTTTGTACTCACAGCTTCTCGTGCTCTCCTGGGGTCTCGTCTTAGGACCTCGCTTGTCCGCAAGTCTCTTTCTCCTCAGCCTTCCCGAAACACGGGTCTGATCACCCAGTTGCGGGGAGGGCGCTGGATCTCAGCAAGGGGTGTGGAGACAGAGGAGGGCTGGCTCGGCCCCTTCCTAGCTATGTGACCCTGATCATCTCCCTAAACTTTCTGAGCCTCAGTTTCCTTGTCTATAGAATGGGGTGATCATAGTCGGTAAGGGCACAGGCTATAGAAGCTGGTGGGTCTGGATTTGACTCTGGAGGTGTGAGGACCAGGTAACTTTGGGCAAGTCTGTCACCCCTTTGCAAACTCTGTTTTCTCACCCGTAGAACGGAGATTGTAACAGTACCTAACCCGCCAGGCGGCCGCGCACAGTAAATGAATGAGAACATGACCACACTTAGGGCAATTGTAGGCATATACTAAATGCTCAGTAAGTGCTGAGTGTTACTATTGTGTTATTATCCAGCTGACAAGATTGCAGCGAGCTTCCAATAAACAGTAGTGATGCGAAAGCGTCTGATGATGGAGTTTGGAATGCAGTGGGTACTTCAAAATAGCTCACTTTGGTCTTCATCGCAAGGATGTGACCTTCAAGAAGGCGGCAGTTAGAAAGGGACCGCTCGATTACTGGAGTCCCATTCCGCCAACGTTCCCTGAACGCCTCCTGTACCCCGGGCTCTGTGCTGGTGGCTCAGAATTTAGAAGTGAACTTCGCCCATCGTCCGGCCCCTTGGATGGCGCCATCCCACGGGAGGCAGCCACTGACCACAGCGGGGAGGGCGGCACAGAGGAGGCTTGCAGTCACGAGGGGCGTGGAGCAGGGAGCACATAGTCTCCCCAGCTCGCTGTACTCGGGAGGTCTGATTTCTGCTTTGTTCCCAGTGGTTTCAGCTAGCAGTGAGTGACCAGAAGGGTGAGCAGAGGCCAGACTATCAAGGGTCACGCTGAGAAGTTATGACCCAGAGGCGACTGAGAACCGTGGAGAGAGTATGAGCAGGAAGCAGGCATGAGTTTGATCGTATTTTAGGAAGATGGCTCTGGCAGCCACACGGACTGGGTGGAAGCAGGCAGATAAGGGCAGGGAGATCGGCTCGGAGGCTTTTTCCATCAGCCAGGTGACAAGAATGGGGACCCAAAATGGGACAGATTCTAGAGGTCTATAGGAGATGAAGTAGACAGGTCTTCTCCGAGAGGACGGGCCGACAGGGCTGCCATTTAGTCAAGGTGTGAGATGGGGAAGCGAGTGGGGGTGAGGATGAGATCCTTGGGGAGAAGGGGACCGCTTGCACCCCCTTGGGTCTCATTCCTCGCCAGGGCGTTCCGTCCCCTGGGCTGCCTTTCGCATGCGCGGCATCATGGAACAGAGCTGGGGCTGAGCGATGGGGAAGGAACTCAAGGTTTAGCTCTGGGTGGCAAACCCCAGAAGGGGGCTCTGAGGGGAGTACCCGTGTGGGCCTTTCTGCCTCACCTTGGGGTTGGAAGCGATGGGGCAGGTCGGGAGCTCCGGGACGCTCCTGCGTTTCCTAGAGCCACCATGTTGGAAGGCGACCATTTGCCATTGGGTACAGTAAGAGTGACGTAGCCAGTAGGATCTGGCCGATCCTAAGGAGGCATCCGGTTGGCTTTGGCAGATGCTCCCTGGCCCTCCTTGTACGCAGCTGCCCTCACTGGTGCTGTGTCCCCCATCAGTCCCAGGGCTGAGCCCGGGACTCCCTGCAGGTCCTCAACACGTGGCTCCTGGCCGAGCGCCTGCATCCCCCTGCTGCCTGCCTCTTGGGGCCACCACCTTGCAGGAAGGGAGGGTGATTGATGTTTGTAATGACCTCACGGTGTTTTGACGGTCTTCTTCAGCGTGCGGTCACTGCTCCGGCCCTTTCCAAGCCAAACCCAGCCGGTGCCAGGCATCAGGTCTCTGAAATGGGTGCCAAGGTCCCCTTGGCCTGGTATCGCAAGGCTCCCCATAAGCATCCGCTGACTGGTTCTCGCGGGGACTCCATTTGCACAAGCCCCTCTCTCCCGGCCTTGATTTTCCACAGGAAGGGGCCGAGAGATGGTGGCCAAGCCCAGAGCAGAGAGCTCTAATCTGGCGGGAGCCGTGTCAGCACCCGGCTTAAAGCAGCAGCTTGCCCAGTGGTGGCAGACACAACAGGGGCTCGGTGTTTGTCAGAGCAAGCGCAGCTGCTTGGCTCACGGTCTCGTTTTATTTCCTCTCCTCTTGTTGTTTGTGGCAGAAAATGAGGACATTCCCCGTTTGAGCATCTCCCTCCCCCTGACAGGGCGCCATTTGGTTTCTGTGCCTTGATCGGCTTCCATCTGCTGCCTACAGGGCACCTTACTCTTCAGGTTCCCAGACAGATGGTCGGGCCCGAGAGCCAAGTCGGGGAGATTGTCAAACGCAGGGAGAGTGTGGCGCCGGGAGTCAGGGGGACAGACTGCAGTGCTGGCCGAGCTACCGACTGATGGTGGGATATCAGGAAAACTGCTTAATCTCACACATTAACACGACAACAGCACACCAGGAGCCTTTCTTGCGCCAGGAGTCCAGGATTCCCAGAAGGGAAGGGGGGGAGAGTAGTTTGCAGGAACTCCTCATGGAAGTGAGAATATGCCTGTGTTTGCTCCCTGGGGAGCATCGCCGGGCGGCGGCGGGGGGGGAGGGTGTTGTAGACGTTTGCACGTGTTCATCCCCGTGGAGTTGAGTACAAGTCTTCATCGGGTGGCAGTTGGCTTCAGACATGCTTGGCCTCTCCAGAGGGTTGGCTGGAGCAAAGCATCTACCCACCTGTGTGGGGGCGATGGTGTGACACCACCAGCCAGGGGAGTCCATCCTGGCATCCCAAGGCCAGGGTCATTCAGGATCCCACCCGCAGACATGGAGGCCTCCTGCTGCGGCCCCTTTGGGACTTCTCCGTTCCGGAGCCCACCCTCCACGAGGCCTCTTCCTCCCTCCCTCCGGCCCTGAGATTCAGTGCCCTGTCCCCTCTTGTGTGACCTTCACACACCCACGCTGTTGCCTGGGGTCCCCTGTTCTGAGACTAGACAGGAGGAGGTGCTCGTTTCCCATCTCAGCTCTTACCGTCTGAGCCATGTCTGAGCAAATCTGAGCAGGCTTCCTAATTTTGGGGAGAGAGCAAGGTGGGGAGCATGCTCAGGAAGCTGTGTATCTGGGCTGAGGTCTAGAGGAGGGAGCCTCCCCAACACGAAAGGATGGTACAACCCCCCCTTCTTCATGGTTGACCACGTGCACCCCCTGCAGGACTGATGTGGGAGCTCCCACGCCCGCCTCCCATGCACCCTGATCTCACCACCCGGGAACTGCATGGCGGGGGAGGGGCAGGGCTGGGATTTGCCCCTCCCCCTGGCCCCCCCAGCTTGCAGACCATGCCAGTGGGCGACCTGGCGGAGGTGGCCCAAGCACCAGAGTGCTCCCTCCTGCTGGAGGTCTTTTCTCGGGGTGGAGGGTAGCGGTGGGGTTTTGTCTTGCTTTATCGACTCAGGGGAACAGGGCTGGGAAGGCACATATGGGGTCCCTGGGAAAGGACGCGGTGTTTGCTTAGTGATATCTGCCAGGCGCTTGAGAAGGGGAAGCGAGGGATGTTTGCTTTGCCTTTGGCTGACTCTGCCCTGCTTACGGCTCTGGCTCACCCCACCCCTCCTGCTGGTCTTCCTCGGCTCGCATTCACCTCCTCTCGGCCTCTGGAGGCCATGGCCTTCTCTTGTCTGAGCCTCAGAGTCTCACCTTCTAGGCTCCTGGTTGAAATGGCCACCAGGAGGGTCGCCCCTGTCCGAGTCTCAGCCGGCATGCCCGGAGCCCTCAGGAGTCCTGCATGTTGCTCCTGCCCTCTCCTCCTGAGGCCCGAGGGGACATTCCCCAGCAGCCTCGGCTGCACACAGACCAGCGGCCTCCCTCCCACGGGCGCCAGGGCTGTCTGTGTCCCCAGCCACCGTGCTGTGACCTGGCGCATTGGGAATTTCTGGGCTCTGTGGCTGTCGGGGGTGGAGAGGGGTCTGCGTCAGCCTCCCCACCCCCACACTGACCACGCTATTCTGACGACAGCAGCCTAGCCCCGCTCTCCTCCCTGCCTCATTCCACTGGTGTATAGTTCACCGAGAGCTTAAAGACCATTTCTACATGCGGAGGACTTGCTGTCTTTCACCTTTGACTCTTCTGGGGGAAGGCGGGTGCTCACGTGCCCCATTCCTGGGTGGGAAGCAGGCCGTTTGGGGGGTAGATTCAGTCGGCCCAATTCTCTGGCCTAAGAAGTGGAAAGTGAGCTCCCTGGACTTAGGGAAGGAGCAGGTTGGTCCTACTGTCAGTTCAGGTCTTATCAATTTGAGTTGGGACGAATGATGTTCTGGAACATTCTCCAACCAGCTGTTACCAGAGAGCCTGAGTAAAGTGGACACTTCGATCTCCATTTGGGTTTGTGTGCATTCTCCAGCAGCCGGAGGAGGAAGGAAGAGTAACCAGCACCCCAGACTACTCATGTGGCATCTTACGGGCTATGATGTAGGGTTCAGTGGTCTTGGGGTCCCCATTTAGAGATGGAGACAGTTCCTGAGTGCCTCTACCGTGTAGCACATGGGCACAGTGTCACTATGCTGTGTGTGTGATCTCGCTGAGTTTCGCCCACAACAAACCTATGGGGGCGCTCCCTGCAGTCTACAAATGAGGGAACCAAAGGCTCAGGGAGCTTAGCCGATGTGTCTAAGGACACACGCTGGAGGTACCTGAACCAGGATTGAAATGTAAAATTCCCAACTGCAGGGCACTAGCTTTTCCCCCACCCTCTGCAAGGCAGGCATTATTTTCTTCTCTTATTCTTGGAAATGTTAATAAGAATTTCCAGGACAGGGCTGGGCTGGGAAGGCCTCTGTCTGACCCGCTATTTAAACCACTCCAACTGCTGAGACGCAGCCAGACCACAGCACAAATGGCCAGGGTTCAAACAAGTAAGGAGGCCCGTTGTGCCTTCTCATTAACGTCTGGGGAGAGGACAGAAAGAAGAGCATCAAAGTCTCCACCAGCCATCTCACCTGGAGCCGAGCCACCAGCCTTGTTGTGTCCCTGGGTCAGAGGCAGAGTGGCAGGGCACACGGGTGACCCCATGCACCTTAAGAACACTTCCCTTTCCCCAGTTAAGGGCGTGCAGACAGCCCCCTGCCCCGTGAAGCCAGGCTTCCAGCACCCCGACCACCGCGGGCTGCCTGGGGGCACGCTTGCATCCTTTGTGGTCCAGCATCTGGAACGTTTATATGAAAGGAAAGATCCCTGCACCCAGCCCTCCTCCTGCATGCATGGCACGCGGACACTCACTCACCTTCTAGACTCCTGCCCGCGATGGCGAACTTCATCATCCATCCATCTTTCCTTCCCCAGGAGCACCTTCCAATCACCTTCATTCCTCGGTGCTTGAACAAATACCTTCTGTGAGCTCAGGCTGCCCTATGTACAGCAAGGGAATTTAAAAGATGTGGGATCCTGCCTCCAAGACCTGACATTTTACGTAATAGTACATTTTCTCCAGATGCTGCACATTTGGCTTTATTCCCAACATGCATTTGCTGTCGAGTTGCCAGTGGGGCATGTGGGCTGTGTCTCTGGGGCTGTCTCTGCATGTCAGTCTTTGCTCCCATCCCCCCTGCAGCCTGCTGGGTGCATAGGAATCACTGGTGGCTCTGGGTGCCAGGGTAGAGGGCCACTTGAGTATGGCGTGGTGAGCCCCACGAATGTCACTGAACACCAGGCAGTGATCATGAGGTCTTTCCTGGTGATGACTCTATGCCCTGACCTGATTAACTCAAGTCCCTGCGGCTGGGCTGAGAGAGAGACAGACAGACAGAGAGACAGAGAGAGAATGTGGCCCTGCCCCAGAGGCAGTCAGCATGGGAGTGAGAATATGTAAATACACACCACAGTGCAGCAAGACAGGCCTTTAGCCCAAAGACAGTGATCCAAGAAGATCTTGAAAAACCTGTCCCCCGAGAAATCCCCCTGAAATAGTCCCACGTATGATAAGGGGAGCTGATGCTTTGCCGGTGAGACTCAGGGAGGCGGCATCCACGTAACTGAGACATGGAGGAATTTGGGCAGCAGCTGAAGGGAGACTAGCGTGAACTCCCCCCCCCCCCCCCCCCCCCCCCCAGAACTGCTGAATCTCTCAGCCGGCAAGTTACTTGGTGTTAGTTTACTGTCTGGGATTTCCACAGTAAATCTGAATTGTCCCCATCCCTTATGGGTGGTCTCTAGAAGGTTGAA
Source organism: Eumetopias jubatus (assembly GCF_037043125.1). Classification (NCBI taxonomy): domain Eukaryota; kingdom Metazoa; phylum Chordata; class Mammalia; order Carnivora; family Otariidae; genus Eumetopias; species Eumetopias jubatus. Next base: position 119,249,059 of record NW_028274813.1, read on the forward strand.
ACCGGGATCTACACCTGCGTCAGAATCCCAAACAGAGAGGTCCAGCGGAGATGTTTGAAGGTGAGGCCTGCAGGAGAGAGGCATTACCCAAGGAGTTTTTTTTAAAAAAAGAAATTCGTACAAAGAAAAGTGTGTCGGTTGCCCCGAGACTTCCTGAGAACACCAAGTACCAGAATCTGGAAATAAAAGGTCTGGTCCAAATATCGAACCGTCCAAAATAAGTAAGGCTATAAACAGTTTGGATAATCTGATCACTGAGCTTGATTTGACAGACCTGGATCGAACACTGGAGCTTGCCCTTAAGAGAACCGTCTGGCGACCCACCCATCACTGGACCACCCTCTCGTATAGAACATTTTTCTGGAATTGTCACTAGAGGCCCCCATGCCTATTTATGGATTTTACACATGGGGTTTTCTAAAAGCAAGGCCTAGCCGACTTAGATCCACTGAGAAGAATACCAGTAGCTTTGAGATGCCTTTCCCCACCCCGTGCTGCCGGTCCCAGGATTCTAGATGAGTCTTCGGAGTAGGCCTCCCCTGGCATGGCCTTTAGTGGGTATAACAACGTCCCCCACGTTTTGGTGCCATTTGAGTCTATGTGAGCCAGGAACTGGGTGGACATCTGGAGACTGGCATTTTCGTCTCTTCTGGATGGCACATCTTATTGGGGGGCAATGGCCTGGCCCCCCCCATCCAAAACCAAGGGCTTCGTGGCCAGGAGCCACGCTCTGTGACGGTACTGGGGCTCACGCACAGCCACTGTGGCTCCCGGCCTTGTGTGCTCGGCCAGTGCCCTGCCCTGGGGACACCCTGAAATCCCCGCCGTTGCCCACCCCCTGCCCTTCCTGCAGCTCCCAGAGGCTGAGGGGCCTGTCCTCCGGCCCGGGCCCTTCCCACCTGCTCTCCCGCCGCCCAGATTCCTGACACGGGCACAGCCTCCTGTGCTTTCTGATCCTCCTGCTCACAGTTCCTCCACCGATGCCCCCGGGAAGGAGAAGCCTGCACCTGCCACCCTCACTCATTCCCCGCCTCCCATCCCTCTTCGGCTCCTACTGCCCCACCAAGTTCTTTTCTCAGAAGTCACCAATGCTGCCCAACCTTCCAGAACACTCTGCCACATTTGGAGCACTTTAGATCAGCTGTTCTCAAACCGTGTTCCATGGAACCCCAGGATTCCCATAGGTTCCTCGGGGTAGCAAACCCTCCACACTCCTTCCTCTGTGAAGCCTGTACTCACAAATCAGGTTGGGAGACTACGTTTGTGTCCCCATGAAATACTCCTCCGTCTTGGGCCCATAGACCCGCTCCCCCCGCCCCTGCCACGGGAGGCCCGCACCGGGGTAGCACACAGCTATCCAGGGAGGACGGGGTTTATGTCGTGAGTGTGTACGGCGGGCTGACCAGCGCTTCCTCGATGGCATTTCCCCGGGTCTTGCCGGGCATGGACCCTTCACTGCCCCGCAGGCTGTTACCTGTGGCCGGGAGCCCGTGACGAAAGGCGGTGTGTGTGCGTGTGCACGTGCGTGTGGTCCCTCGGGCCCCTCCGATGGGCACCCGGGCTCCAGAGGTTCTGGCTACTCGAGCACATCGCAGTCTCGCGTGGCCCGGGGTCCCGGGCTGGGCTGCAGGCCGCTCCCTCTCCCATCCGCCCCTGCACTTGCTTTGTTCGATAGTCCTCTTCACCGATGACCCGACACCGGGTGATCCCGTCTCTCTCTCATCCACGTGTCGGCAACAAGACGCAGCGCAGATTTCTGCAGTCGTTACCGCGATCGGTGCCGCCCCTCCCGACCCACGGCTTTCCGTCTCTTGTGGCATTGGACCCAGCCCGGGAGGGAGTAGGAGCCAGAGCTAGGACCTCCCAGAGGGGTCCCTCTGGTTCCAGGACTGGGATTTCTCGGACTCCCCATTCTGCCCGAGGCTAAGGCCCGTCTTGGGGGCCCTGAAACTACTAGGGCCAAGCACAGCGCACTCCCTCGCGCCCAGGGCCCTGTGGGCAGGCACGGGGCGCCGCGGGGGGGCCCTCGGGATGGCTGTCTTTATTTTATTTTATTTTTAGTCACCTCTACCCCCAACCTGGGGCTTGAACCCCCGACCCTGAGATCGAGAGCTACATACTCCACCGACGGAGCCAGCCTGGCACTCCAGGGATGGTCTTTACTTTCTCTCTGGAAAGTCCCTGCGTCTGATTTCTTCTATCTTGTGAGCCCTTGGGGAGCTGTGTTCACTGGAAGCAAAATCATTTTTACACCTTAGCTTTGCTGCGTCATCAGGACCCTTTGGGCAGAGTAATGCCCCTGGGCGTAGTGGGCTGTGGTGGAGGTGGGTGACCCGGGTCCAGCCGTGGCCTGCTGCCTGCTGGGCATGTCTCAGTGTCCTCTGAGGCTCTGTTTCCTCCTGTGTAGAATGGGGGCGACAGCATCCACCTTGTATTTATCGTCTTTCAACCTTTAGGACCGTTCTATGCACTAACCAGGAGCTAGGCCCAGAACCAGCCCCTTATGGCGTTCGTTTCTAGGGGGAGGTCAGGCTAGATGCACTTACAGCCCAGGCAGACCATGCACGGTTCGCTTGGAGAACCCCTGGTCTCAAGGACAGTGACCCCCACTTCCAACCCCGAGGAAGGGGAGGTGGGGAGCAGGTGGCCCTCAGAGGACTCGCTGTGCTTGGTCCAGGGAGGAGGTGTTGAGGTGTAGGCAAGGTTGCGAATGACAAAATGGAGCTTCAGGAGGCCCCGTGGGGAGAGGCTCAGAAGGAGCAGGGGGCAGCTGGGGACAAGGGAAGCCGGCAGGAAGCTGGCAAGGATGCCTTTCTGGAAATGTCTGTGGGTGGTAATGAAGGTAATGAAGGCACCGAGGGTTCAGTGGGCCACAGCATTTCCCAAGCCGTGCATCCCGCGAGTCTCCTGCAGGGCACGGAAGTGTGGGGCAGCGACGCAGGATCTTGGGCACGAGGCAGCTGTGGCCATCCAGGATCATGCGGCAGGCAGAGCGTAGGGGGAGCCCGACCTCTCCGGGCTGGGGCCCCGGGGGGGGCGGGGGACAATGGACAGAGGCACCTGCGGGCACTCCATACACTGACGACTCCCAAGCCGCCCAGAGTGTCTGGGTTCCCCAAGCTCCCTGTTGTCTGTCTCTTTACAGAGACCCGCAGTTCTGGATGCAAGAGGGTTTTGTGGTAGGAGAGCATGACAGTGAGGGTCAGGTGTCCCCAGGCCGGCCCCTGTTGCAGCCCACTGTCCCTGCCACAGAGGGCCTCCAGGTGCAGGTGCCGGCCACCAGGCTCTTTGAAGCGTGGCGGCACCAAATTCCTTCCCCCGCCTTCCTCCGCCCCTCGGGAAAGGTGGATTTGGACGTGGGGTGACAGCGAGGGCCAGACAGAGATAGCAAGAACCTGTTGCAAACACTTCCGGTCTCCTGTCACTCACACGCTCCTGCGTGAAGCGTCACCTGCTCCGGCCCCAGGGACAAGAATGTGTTTGCAGAGGCGGCGGTGGATGCCTGGCTTACGGCGTGCAGGAGACGCGCGGCCAAGCTGGCCTGCTTTTGGTTTGCACAATCAGGTGCAGAAACTTGGGCCTTTCCACATTTAGCAACATTTCCACAGGCATGAACTTATATTATTACAGTCGTGGTCATGGTCATGACTAATTCACTGCTTTGATCTACGCTGCCTGCGAGTTACCGTGTCCGACACGACAGGTTTCTGAAGCGTTGGTTTAAAGTAAACCGTGTGCATGTGCATATGCATGTGTGTGCGTGTGTGTGCGTGTGTGGCTTCTTATAGCCATAAAGTGTTGTTCTTTTTCAAAATTAGGGATCTATTTGCATTTTCAAAGATTATGTTTCTTGGACCAAGGAATATTTTGAATCCTCATTGGAGAGAGAGAGACAGCAAGCAGGTTTCCTAGCGGGCGCTCAGTGGGGTTAGCCATGCAGCTCCAGCCCCCTTCTCCTCAACCTTACCCTGTCTACATCGCTTCCGTTCGGTCTTGCGGAGCTACCCTAAATCACCCTGACGCACCAGGCCTTTGTTCCTACCATGCCCTCTGCCTGGAGTGTCCCATGTCACAGGGGACTGCCTGGTAAAATTCTACTGGTATTTCAAGGCCCAGAGTAAGCCTTCCTTGAGCACCTCCATCTTTGTGGGGGGAATGCCTCACTTTTCCCTCTGGGTCCCTTCACCTTCTTGTCACAGCATTCATCCTTGTATTTCCCACCCTGTAGAGGGGTTGGTGGTGTTCCAGTCTGCCTCCTGCAGTGGGCCGTGGGATGGGACGTGTGGAGAACATCCACCGCTCACTCCTTCATTCACCCGTCCTGAGGTCCCTCGAGAGGCCAGTCCCTGGGCTGGGCTCCTGGACTAGAGAGAGGACCCAAGGCCACATCCTGCCCTCAAAGAGCTCACCAACACAGAGACATTGCTAGAACCTGTGGCATGGCTGGTGATACAGAGGGGCACTAAGCACTGGACTGGGGTGGGGGTATCAGGCGAGGCTTCACGGAGAACCCGGCACCGGTGCAGAGTCAGGAAGAACAAGTAGGAATTTCTAGGCAGAGAAGGGCGAGTCCCTGCGTCCCACCAATGCCTAGTCCCCCCCCACACACAGGGTGGGAGCACCATCAGTGTTTGCTCAACCGTGACATTTGTCAGGTCCTGGGCCCGGAGGATAGGTCAGTGCCCTGCATGGCCACCCTCAGCCTCCACGGGCAGCCAACCCGTGCTTTTTCTGGCCCATAGACGTGTCCAGTTTGTCTCCAGCATGTGGAATCTACCAGCTTATCTCCGGGTGGTGTGAATCTACAAGTGTCCACAAAGCCTGGAAATAGATGCTATTATTGTAATTTTCTACACTGGAGATGTTTGTGAAGACATTGCGTATGTTCCCCTGTGTTTCCGGGATTGCTGGACACCCTGGATTTCTTTAGGGTCCCCCTTCCTTAGGGACCCTGAGGCGTGTGCTACACCTATCGCGACTTTCCTTGTCCGCCTCTCTGCCTCTTTGCCTCACCGTTGGCCAGTGCTAGTTTAGACGGATCAGAGGCTAGCCCCATCTGGAACTATGGAGTTTTTTCAAAAAAACATAATAAAATTTAGGTGAAAATGGAAATATTGACATGCTTAGGTTTTTTTTTTTAAAGATTTTATTTATTTATTCATGAGAGACAGAGAGAGAGAGAGAGAGAGAGAAGCAGAGGGAGAAGCAGGCTCCCAAGGAGCAGGGAGCCTGATGTGGGACTCGATCCCAGGACCCTGGGATCATGACCTGAGCTGAAGGCAGACGCTTAACCATCTGAGCCACCCAGGCGCCCTGACATGCTTAGTTTTAAGTGTCCTTTTAAAACATTAAGTCCCTTCGTTGGTTGGGACACATCAAAACAGGTCACGTGTAACTTGGTTTGTTCATAAAGAGAGGCTCATACTTGATATATTTAGAGAGGAGAGAGAAGTGATTTTTTTGTGTTAACTGTTTCTCTATTTTTCTTTTTAAACCAAAAAGAGCTTGGAAAATTTCTCCACTCCCTCCGCTGCTGGTGTATTTTCCTGGCCCCACAATGCTGGAACAGCCTTCTGTCTCCCAAACCCAAGAGTTAAATACGCTGAGCTTTGCTCAACCTTGAGTTTTGCTTCTCTAAGAGAGAAAAAGCCTCTTTTCGGGGCTGGTGTCAGTAATGGGGAGCGGAGGGAGTGCTCTGAAGAGCAGAAAAAGGCCTTTCTCTGTGGGAAATTAAGGCAGTGATTTAAAAAACAAAAACCAGTTGCTTTTGCCAACCACCAGCTGTCCCTGCAGGTCATCCCTTTTTTGTCCACTTGCCCCAAAAGCATTAGAGAGCGTGGCAGAAATTTTCCGAAAGTTTTATGAAGAAGGAAGATTTGATGGGCCACTTCATACAGAACGGCTTGAAAACCATTCTCTAGCATGTCCGTCCATGCGCCATCCTTCCTGTGTCCTTAGCACCCAGCCCTCCCAGATCTTTTCGCTTTCGTCTCCCGGCCTGGACATCCTGCATCTTCCCCAGCAAACCCAAAGGCCTCCCACCTATGTCACGCAGAGCAATTTGGTCTGGTGTCAGCTTCCACGTGCAGATTTTCATTTTCCGACACACATGGTTTCAACAAAGGGCAGTTACCAGGACCATGACAGGAGAGAATTCTAAATACTATTTTTACAACAAGCCAGAATAATGGCATGGTATTGGAAGGACTAAGCAGAAGAGCCCCAGAAAACTTTCTGAGCCCCTGGCTGCATTGAGCCCTATTCAAGAAAGGTCATTTCTAATCTCTGGCCATCCCCCAGCTCCCAGCCTCCAGGGCTGGCCCAGACATCAGCCTCCCCAATGCAGGGACGGACCCAGAGGTCCCCTTTGATCTGCAGTCCTCAGCTGCGCATGGTCTCAGGGACGTTTGGCCTTCACTGGGTCTTGGAGCCCAAGAGCCAATGGCGTTGTTAACATCCCAAAGTGGGGCTTGGATCCTCGGGGATCCTTAAGGCACCTGCGGCCACCCAGCAGGACTGGCTTCCCAGAAACAGCAGGACTTTGACCAGGGACTCTGAGAAGCTGTGAACCGGGGAGAGTGTTGCTGCACCGGAGTCCGTGCATGGCAGATGGACAGACAGACAGGTGTGCAACTAGAATGCACAGAGAGAGATGGGAGGGGTATGGATTGTGAGTCGTATGGTATAGAACCAGGTGAGCAGAGGGTTCCCCAGGTTGCTATGGAAGGCGCATTTAAAGCGTCGAGACCTAAGAGAATAGTAGTGTTTCTCTCTGGCAACCTGGGATGGAGCGCTTCACCCACGCCAGCCTCACCCACCCCCCGAGAGGCCCCTGGAGCCAAGGACAGTCGGGGTTGCCCGGGGTCATCCAGCCAAAGTTCAGACCCAATGTCAGAGCTCACACCACAGCTGGAGCTTGCCTCCAAGGACTTGCCACTGGTTTTCTGAAACTCTTGTGCCAAATACTATCTGATAATGTTTTCCTTCTTCCCCGTCTGCCTTCCACCAAGAGGAAGTGCCTAGATATTTTGGAGCATCTAAACCAAGCATTCTTGCATTTATTTTGGGACATTATTAGTGTTCATTTCATTTCATTCAAGACGCCAGCTGGAAGGAGCCAAGTTGCCCCAGCTAAGCTCATGATAGCTACAGAGTTGTTCACGTGGCCCCACTCCACTGCCAGGGTTCACCTTGTACCCAGAAAATGTCCCCTGTACAGATGGGAGGTCCCTCAATGCCCTTCTCTGTGCGCTCCATCTGGACATGCCATCTCTTCACCCTTTTTCACTGAGACACTCTTTCTCTCATCGGGCTCTACACTCTGTCCCCTCCTACTGGCCCAGCCGGTGCTCTGTGCTGTGGCTACCCACCGTTTCTCCTCTGCCCCAGACCCTCTGCTCATCCCAGCCCTGCCTCATCTCAAGGCCAGCTGCAGCGCCACCTCCCCGCATGCCCAGGTGTGTTTGCGTGAATGACTTCCCTGAGCACATCACCTGGTTCCTCTAAGTGGCGCTTTCTCTTGGGCTTTTTTCTCTGGTTCTCATCTGCCTCACAGGTTGGGAGGCCTCATAGGGCAGAACCCCCGTGTGCCCTATCCTTGTTCCTAGGACACGCCCCAAAGGCCTCTATTCAGTGGCAAACAGTATTTATACGGCGCTTTCAAATTCAGAGTGCTTCTGCGTTATCTCTTTGGATGTGAGGTGGGAATTCCCATTTTACAGAGGAATACATTGAGGCTCAATGTGCTGGGCAACTGGCGCTCAATGACTCAGCTACGAGGGGGCAGGGTGAGTGTTGATCCTGGGCCTGCCTGGCTCCAGCACACATGCTCCCCACTCCTACCCTGCTCTCCCTGTGCATCCCAAGTGCTCTGTGCATGTCTGGTGCCTTGGCGTTGGGGAGCTCCGGTCAAGGGTACTCAGCACTGGGGTTAACAGTACCTGGCACTGGGGTCAAGGGTACCTGGCACTTGGGAGCTGAGGCTGCCCTGAGGCCTCTTGGCTTGTAGCTGGGACCTTTAAAAGGGGACAAAATGGAAGTAATGGAGGGGGGCTGGGGCTTTGGAGGAGAGGAAGGAAAGCAGCTGGGGGGCCCTGAGGGAGCAGGGGGCAGCCACACTTGCTGAGGTAAGAGGTGCCCCAGCCCCGAGGCCGAATGCCATTTCTCCTCAGTCAGCAGTGACCGCATTCCCCAGCACAGGGTCAGAAGCCAGGCCCCGCGGTGTGTGCCTGTGTGTGTATGTGCGTGTGTGCATGCACATGCATGCACGTGCAAGTGTGTGCTTGTGTACGTGCATGCGCACACGTGTGTGTATGTGCACGCATGTGTGTGTGCTTGTGTATGTGCTTGCATACATGTGCGCGTGTGCGTGTGTGTGTGTGTGGCTTTACTGGAGGCTAGACCTCAGCAAGAATTAAGGAAACAGATGAGGGAAGTTTGTCCCAAGTGGGGAGACAGGTGTGGAGAAGAGACCGCGAGCATCTGGGACAATGACGTGCAAAGCTACCCATCGGCTCCCTGCACCTCTGTACTCCTGCCCCACCTGAGCCTGCAGGGTGTCAGCACCCTCATGCGGGGCAGGCCAGAGCCCAGCCTCCCAGTAGCAGAAGGGCGGCGTTGAGCAAGGGGTTAGGCTGTGCCGTGGGGGGACACGACCGGGGGAGCCACGTTGTGTGGAACTTCGTGACCCCTGCCGCACCCTAGTCTGCGTGGTAGGCCAGTTCCCGGGGTGCTTGAGGCCCCACATGGGCTGTACCGGAAACTCGTCTGGGGCGGGGGGGGCTTGTAGGCAGGGGGGCATGTGGGAAAGGTCCCGGCCTCCGGTCTCCCTGCCTCCCTGTACGCTGTGGTCCAGAGCTGCGCGAGTGTGGCGCCTCACCCCCGGGCCTTTGACTTGTCCGACACTCATGTGGCCCCCATGGGTCCGAGGCCTTAATCCTCACTGCAGCCCTGCAGGGCAGTGCCGCAAGCCCCATTCCACAGCTCAGGAAACAGAACCACAGAAAGACGGGAAGTGGCAGGTCCGAGTTCACACAGCTGGTAAGGGTGGGGTCAGCGCCGGAGGCTGGGGCCCTCCAGGCCATCAGGGAAGAGGAAATCATCAACACCCAATTCTGGTAGAAAGGGGCATTCAAAGTTCAGAGCGGGGTAGAGCTCCCCCAGCCCCAGAGGCCTCGAGGCTGGCCGTTCCTGAAGGGCCTGGAAGGGCACATGTGATCTGGGAGTGTGACCCAGGAGCAGAGATGACCCACCCGCTTCCGCTCCCGAGTGAGTAGGGGGTCGGGAGTGTGAGTGGAGGGGCTCCAGAGCTGGGGGCACACTGGGGTCCCCCCCAGCAGCTGGGCCGGACCCTGCCAGGCCTGCCATCTATGCCCTCCCCGCAGGCTGCCTCCAGGACTATGGCAGGGCCGTCTGTTTCACGTATTTGTTTGAGTTTTCTGGAAGCTCCTTGAAGTTGGAATGCAGTATGTGCCTGGTGGTTGGGACACGGCCTGGCTCCTGCAGCACAGCGTGGGAGGTAAACAGGCCGGAGCCACAGGGGGCTGCACGGGCCACACTACCGGGATTGTCGGGGTGCTGATGGAAGCGCGGGGGGGCGGCCCTGGGCCCCACAGCGCCTGAGGCTTTGCCCAGGAGCCCCAGCCAGGCCAGCCTGGGGGGTGGGGGCTGTGGCCGCCAGAGAGGGAGCCCTAGGGGGCTGGGCCAGGAAGCCAGAGGTGTTTCATGTTGCATTAGAAATACCAGCAGGCTTCCTGGAGAGGGCTGAGTCTGATGGTCAGGAGACGGGCAGCCTGGAGTCCGCCTGGTGCCCTGCTGAGTGGTCACCGTGCCCCGGCTTCACTGGCCGACAAAGCAGCTCTCTGTCCTCACCAGCGGCAGGCCGAGGAGGACAGTTTTGCTCTCCCAGAGCAGGGGGTCGTGGCCGGGGCCGGCTGGGGAGCCCCCTCTCTTCTCGTGTCCCAGGGAGACCATGTCCAGCGTGAAGGGGCCGCTGCAGCTCAGCTCCGGCTGATGGTTGCCATGTGGGAATTGGGACCTGGGGTGCCAGACCTTTACATTTTTCCAGCAGTGTCGGAAATCCAGATATTTGTGTGAAATTTCTCGATCTTTGAAATACTTAAAAATGCTTGGCAGGCCAGACTGGGTTTCTAGGCTGCAAATTTGTAACCTCTCCTCCTGGCCTTCAGAATCCTCGGCCCGCTGAGCAAAGGTCCCCCGTGCCAGCGATGGGGTGGAGGTGGGCTGGAGAGAAGGTTCCAGGAGGGGCCCCAACGTTCACAGCCAAGAAGGGCATAATCCTCTCCCCACTCCCCAAAAAGGGCAGGAACTGCTTCAGTTCCCTTTGGTTCTCGTCCACCACCTTGGCACTGATACACAGGCAGGACGACCGGGGTATGACTTCCAGAACCTGGACCCCATTTCTCTCTCAGGCATTTCCAGTTGCACTTGGCCTGACCTCATTCTGCTGGTTTAGCGCGTGAGGTCTGCCCACGAGGAGGCTCTTCTTCCCGCCCCTTGCCTTCTCTGTCCTCGGCTTCCTCCCTCTCAGGTGCTGGGGGGCCCCGGAGCCCTCTCTCTGGGAGCTTCTGGGGCCAGTGACAGGGCGGGGAGGCTAGTCGTTGCCCAAGGAGAGCAGTTGGCTGCGTCGGTGAGAATTAACAGCAGTACGGCAGGGGGAAAGCACGTGCTTTAGGATCAGACAGACCTGGGTTCAACGCACGACTCCCCCCACAAACGAGCCACGTGACCTTGCGACAGTTACCCAGTCTCCCCACGACTGTCCTGTGTCATCTGTAAAGTGGGGATAGTAATTCCTTCCTGGAGGAGATGGAATCCGAGAATGCCTAGGGGGTACCTAGCACAGTACCTGGAGGACAGTAGGAGCGGATCAGTAGTTGCAATCGATCCCCATCTCCTCCTGAATGGCATTTCTAAGAGCAGCCCTCAACAACCGACTTCTAGACACATCCTTGGAGCAGAAGCAAGTTGGATTCCATCCATACCTATTTTAGAGATTTCCATTTCTCTTTTACACAAAACCGTGGCAGATCCAAAGGGAATGAGTTATGCACACAGTGGCCTCTCACGCCTGTCCGTCCACTCGGCCTCCCGCCTCCCACCCAGACCTTTCCTCTGCTCTCCTGTGTTCACTGATTCATCAGTCAGCAAACATGTACTGAGCGCCAAGACTTGTTCCGCGCTCTCGAGGCACCGCCAGCCAGGGAGGGCGGCGGATTGCAGCATGGGTGGGGTACAGGGAAGCCCGTGGTGCTGGGGGGCCGGGGCGGGTGACCCGAGTGCGAGGCCTGGGGGGGGGTCCGGGGTGTGGAGACAGGAATGGGGACGGATGGATCCATGAGAACCGTAGAGCCAGGGTGGGAAGGATGTGGCATAAGGGGGGCCGGGGAGGCCAGATTCCCTGCTGTGGCAAGAGCCGGGGGCGCCCCCGGTCCCGGTAGGCGATTGGTGGATGCCCCCAGCTGTGAGCGGGCACAGGAAGCTTTGCTAGTGGGACTGGACGGTGCAAAATGGCCATCAAGATGTTGGCTGGACATTAGGTAGAGCCGTCCTGTAAGTGATAACAGTGAACCTACTATGCACCAGACACACGCAAAATGTCTCTACTGAATCTTCACGATGGCCCTGCGAGGGTGGGCGCCGTGATGGTCCGCACTGTTCAGGCGGATGTATTGAGGGTCAGGAGTGTTAGGTGACCGACTGGTCCCAGGTCCTGCAGCTAGCGAGTAGAGCGAGTCTGACCCGAGAGCCCACCTCCTACTCGTGTGTTTATGCACTTGTCCAAATACCATTTATTGAGCACCTACCATGAGACTGGCACTGCTTAGCTGCTTTGGATTTACCAGTAAGAATGCCTGCCCTCATGTGGACCCTGATCTACTGCACACAGACAACTGGCCGAGCGGGACGCCCTGTCTGGGCTGGGGGTGCGGGCGGGCCCTGCAAGCACACAGGAAGGCTGGGTGTTGACAAGATCCTGCGGAAACTCTCCCCTTGGGTGCTCGCTCAGCCAGCGGCCCGGCCTGGGGTCAGGAGCGAGGCCTGCCACTCACTAAGGAGAAAGCTGGGATCATGGTGGCGCAGCACCTGGGAAGGTAGGAGGCCTCTCCTTGCTTTCCAGGTGGGGAAACTGAGGCAGGGAGGCACCATTGCCCAAGTCCTCCCAGTGAATCAGGGGCAGAGCAGGTGAGAACACAGCCCGGTCTTTGTCTAGCTGCCCCTCAGTCCCAGATCGCCAGCTCTCCGCGGGGTCTGCCCTGGGGGAAGCCGGCCTGGCACGCTAACCTTGCAGGAAGGCAGGACACCCAGGCTCCCCGCCCCGCAGCCGCTCAGCGGGCCTCCCTGGCACTCACGCCCAGTCTGAGGAGCCACTGGCCGGTAGGCATGGACGTCCTGCGTGTGTGCCCCTGCCACCTCTGTCTGCCCCTTCCTGCAGCTGCCTCTGCCTGGTGGCTCTGTGTGGCCCGGGGCCAAGAGCCAGCGAAGCTCCGGCCAGAAGCAGGGGCTGTTGAATCAAGCCAAGTGCTGGGACGAGGGGCCCAGGGGCTCGGGGGGGGGGGGGGACGGGGAACAGCTGTGGACCCTTGTGCACGGTCAGCCAGGTGACTGCTCTGTCCTGCCCTGTGCTCTCTGGGATTTCTGGGTGGCCACCCCCGGATGACTCAGGGCTGAGGCAGCCCAAAGAGGAATGTCTGCTCCTTTCACTTGGGGTTCCTTCAGCCGGTCAGACCTGAGCAACCGTTCCACAGCCGGCTGGCGCCCGGGCCACATGGGGCTGCCCCTCACTTCCCGTGTTCTCACCTCCCCTTCAGGGCGCACCACCCTCAGGGAACGTGCCCAGGGACGGGGGGTGGTGTGGGATGACGGAGATGACCCAGAAGCACAGAGAGGCTGGGGGAGGAGCCGGAGCTAAGCGAGGCCGGGCTGGGGTGGCCCCAGACCCAGCTGTCCTGGAGGGCAGGGCAGCCCCGGAGCCCAGTACACGCCATGCCCAATACTTGCTGCTTCTTTAAGCGCTAGAAGAAACTCCAAGTCAACTGGCCCAGAGCGTCCCTAAATATGAACGATTTGTGAAATGGTTTTAAAGTAATATACGGATAAGCTTAACACTTTTTGGTAATAACCAGTGATTTGACAATTATGTATTGGAGGACAAAGCTAATATTTGAAGAAGAATGCTCTTAAGAAATATATTAAGTAGCCACTGTGCTACATGGCGTTAAAGAAAACCCTATCAGTGACACGTAAGGAGTCAAATGGGGATGCCGGTCTGCACCCCTCTTTGTCCTGGTTTTGTGGTGTCCTCTCGCCTCGTCCCCTGGTCACTGTCCAGGAAAGACAGGTGTTTGAGCGTGACATTCCCATGAACAGAGTGTGGTCAGTGGGTCCGGGACTGTGCTCATCCCAACCTTTAACAGTTCCATGGTGACTCTGGCTGGGGCTCAGGATGGGGCCGGCGGGCTATGAGCGAGCTAGAAAGTCCTGTCTGTGGCGGATCAAGTCACCAGGCAGCTGGATGAGACCAGGAGAACGGGAGAAAGAGGGCTGGGATCCTGGAATCTCATGCGGAGGCACCTGACATCTGTGGCCCCCAGCAGACATTCCAGGGCCCGCCCCTCCCGCCGTCCCCACGCGGAGCTGGGTGGGCTCCCCAACGCACCCTGGCTACACCTCGGCGTGACTCCATCCTCAGCGGGCGTGCCCTCCACTACACCCACTCCACCCCGAAACTTCTCCTGCAGGATGAGGGACAGGTGCTTCCTTTCCCGCCCCCATCAGTCTAAATGCTCATGCATGCACTTTGGGCCAGAGCAGGCGGAAGAGGGAAGGACAGACACTCAGAAGGGACAGTCATGGAACACTTGTCCAACCCGATTGCTACATTGGTCCCAGCGACTTTCTGGAGTTTCTGGCTGGACACCTTCCCCACACCTATAAACTCATGCTGGGTGTGTGACCTACATGTGTGTGTGCTCACCGAGTCACCCCGCCAGCCGGGAGCGTTCCTCCCTCTTACCCTGGTCACGTCACACGCGTCTTGCAGCCATCTGAATATCCCAAAGCATTTCCAGCCTGCCCCTGCCCAGCCCGCATCGACTCCCCCTGTTATACTCTCCTAGAATCCCACATTCTCACGTCACATAACTCGTGGTATCGCTTGTAATCCTGCATCTGGTTTATGACTGATACACGTCGGTGGCCCGGTAGATTGTAAACTTCAAGAAGGTGGGGAGCACAGCGGATTTGTTGACTGTCAATTCCCCAGTGCCTGGCTCAGTGCTGGACCATTGAATGAATGAGTGAATGAATGAATGATAGACTTTGGAAGGAGACAAATCCACATTTGAATCTTGATCCAGCTAGTTCTTAGGTGTGGGACTGCGTGCGTCCTTCTGAGCGTCCCCTCCCTCCGCACCCGTGAACCGAAGCGTGCTCCTTCCCGGGGTTGCGCTGTTGACAGGGCTGTGATCCCGCATGTAATCCACTTGGACAGAACCTGGCTTCGACTTATTATTCTTAGGTTTATAATAACTGATCATCGTAATGATGGTTTATTGCGTGCTCACAAGGTGTCACCTGACTTCAAGCCCTCTTCCATCCAGGGCGTTTTACATTTTATATTGGCTAAGTGACTTGTCCAATGGCCCATGGAGAGCAAGGGACAGTGCCCAGGGCTTTTTTTTCACCTAACAGCTTGACATTTAATTTGCATACCATAAAACATATTCTTTTACAACGTATGTTAGCATGTCCACAGAGTTGTGCAAGCACCGTCACCACCACTCCCTAGTTTAGACCGTGTCGTCACCCCAGACACCAGACACCCCATCTCTTAGCAGTCTCTCCGTTCTCCCAGCCCCCCGGCCCCGACAACCATGAGTCTGCTTGCCGTCTGCACCTGCCATGCTGTATCACAGGGCACCAGCGGCGGCCTTCCCTGAGCATCAGGTCTTCAGGCTTCATCCACGTGTGGCAGGTCCCAGGGCTTCCCTCCTTTTGACGGCTGAATGATAGTCCATGGTATGGATCCGCCACATTTCGCGTAGGCGTTCTTCAGCTGGGGGAACATCTGCATTGTTTCACTTTTGGGCGGTCACAAATAGTGCTTCTGTGCACACTCGTGTTCTTCGTGTGTGGACATGTCTTCATTTCCCTTGGGCCTACATATACCACGGCGTGGGATTGCTGGGTCATCGGCTAAGTCTGTGATCAACCAGCGGAGACTGGTTTCCAAAGCCGCTGCACCGTTTTACATTCCCACCAGCAGCGGGCGAGGGAGCGCCAGACTTCAGGCTAGCTGTGCCTTGACTGTGGGGCGGCCGACTCTGCGTAGTGCCTCACCCTACACGGGCCCCTGGTTTAGGTCACGGGCTCCTGGGGCAGCTGTCTGTGGGCTTGGCCGTCTGGGCCGATGGAATCAAGGTGCAACCAGGATGTGCCCCCACTCAGCTTGGAGTGGGGGTGCTCGTGGATTCTGAGACCAGCGGTTTTGGCAAATGCGTGATGACGACAACCAACACGCAGGCTAACGTTTCTTGAGCACATACTATGCTCCAGGCAGGGAGCTGAGGGCTTCCTGACGCTGTCCTGGCTGCACGTGAGCAGAAGCGGGGGGGGGGTGGCTGTGTCACTGCTTGGTGACAAGCAGCAGCTTGGAGGCCAGCTCGTTTCTTTTTCCAGAGACTCGGACGGAAGTGAGAAAGGTTTGCCGGTCGGAGGCTCTGAGGCCACTGGCCGGGGAAGGGTTTGGGCAGCACGCTGGAAATCGGAAAGAACCCAGTGGCTGAAAGGAAAAGGAAAGTGCCCGAGCATTAGTGCAAAGCCCTATTTCTTGGATCAGGAACTTGGCCACAAATGTTAAAGCCTAGTGAGCGGGGTCGTTCTGGCCACAGACTTGGGGGCTGCAGGTAGTTTCCCTTTGCTGGCGGCGGATCAGGAGCCCCGAGGGCATTTCTAGAAAGATCCATTCCTGCGTCCCAGCCCAGATGTACAGAATCAGAATCTCCAGGAAAGGGCTCATGAATTCTTAAATTCTTAAAGGGCTCATAGCTCTTAAATGGCCTGGGTGGTTTTTAAGGTAGCTTTGGGGACCCAGTGGCTCATGAACTTCAGGCTCCATGGGAATGAAAACTATCCATGAAGCCAGTGTGAGCCAACAGCAGGCTTGCAGGGTCTCCGGCAGAAGCTCGGGACCTCTTCATGCAGGGAGGGCACCGAGGAGTCACCGTGGGCTGCTGATTAGGCCCTTCACACCCTGAGCCCCGGGACTGGGACCCTCAGCATCAGATATCTCTCCCCTCCTCTCTGGCAAGTGTCTTTGATTGGCAGCTCTGTGGCCGTGTGATGATCCTGGTCACCAAAGGCAGTGGCTGGCAGTGCTCCCAAGAAGACAGGTCCTCCCCCTGTGGGCTCAGAGCCCCATTCTGAGCCCCCCTTCCAGCTCGGCAAAGCCACAGGCTAGTTCAGGACGTTACAGAGCTATGCGATGCTGAGGCAGGTGACCACCGGCCCTGTAACAGGTGCCCCATAGCAGGTGCCAGTCAGCCCGCTCCCCCAGCCCAGAGGGCGTGGGGGCAGCAGGCATGGACAGTGAGCTGTGGAGGCACATGATCATCCTGGAGCTCCCTCCGTGGTTTTCAGTGAGGCAGAGATGCCACGGTGCACAGCTCTTCAGCGTGTGTGCTCACTCCTCCAACACCTCCAGCGGGACAAGGGGGACTTTATCCTCAAGGGCGGGCCACAGGGCTGTGCTCCCAACATGGCAGGTCGAGCAAGGATGATCTTCAGACCGTTAAGAAGGAGATGGCCCAGGAAAAAAACAAAAACAAAAACAAAAAACCAGAAAGTGAATTATTTACTGGAAAGTCTGAAGAAAAAAAAACAACAACCCAAGAAAGAGCCCTGTAGGATGCTGCATGGTCGGGGAGGGCCGAGGTGGGGATGCTCTTACTCTGGCCGTGCCCCCGGGCCCCCAGCAGCCCCTTCCTCAGGCAGGAACCTCTCACGCCCCACGGTTCTGGGAAAGGGCCGGTGAGAGATTTGGGTCCAGGACCGCCGCCCCTCAGTGGCCCCTGCCTCTTGCTCTGACCCCCTGGGTTGGCCTCACACAACCTGCTCCACACCTCGTAACATATTTACAGGCCTGTTGGCTCTGGAACAGCTGGTGGGGAAGGCAGAGCGTCAGCGTGCCAAGACTGGAGCCCGCGGGGCCCTTTGCTCTGGCCCACACTCATGCCGTGGCTGGCACTTCTAGGGAGAGAGAGGAACTTGAGCTCACATTGCCCTGCTCCTGGAGAATCTCTCTGGGGGTTATCTTCCAGCAAGTATCAGCAGGAAGGGAAGGAACCCGCCTCTCTGTGTTCCTCAGGAGGGCGAATCCTTGGAGAGCCTGGGCAGCTGGGAGCCTGTGGGGGCAGAGGCAGCGTTGGCAGCCGCTGGTGGTGGGGAAAGGTGGGGCACCTGCCCGAGCAGGTGGTGGGTCTGGCTGGCAGCCAGATGCTGGCGGCTGGACCGCCAGCCCCACATGCATCAGGCGGGGACTTCAAATGCTCCGACAGCTTTGCTGGCCCAGAGGGCGCAGCCTGCACACAGAAGGGAAGGGGAGACTTGGTGGAGGGACAGGGTGTGGGACGCTCTTCCCAGAAGCAGTTTCCCAGCCTCAGAAGGCAGGGCCAGCCCTACAATGAGGGTGCAGCCCCTCAGAGGGGCCCAAGAGCACTGGGCAGGGTCAGCCCTGATGCATCTGCTCCGTGCTCCCGGGGTCTGGCCTCGACCTCTCACAGCTCGCGTGTCCCCTGATGGGTTCGGACCCCCTCCCCCATGGCTTCAGGGCCCTCTGTAAACCGTGTCTACAACCCACATCTCTCTCCTGATCTCCGAACCCACCCACATGACTGCCTACTGCACAGCCACGCATGGCTGCCAACAGCATCTCAAATTCAGCAGGGCATGCAGCCAGCTGGGAAATCTGCTCACCATTCCCTTGGCCTGGGGCCCCCCTCCACCCCAGCCACAAAGCCCTGAGTCATCCTGGCCTCCTCCTTCCTGCTCACCCCTTCGCACAACCCACTCTGTCAGGGGCCCAGGAGACTGTGGGGCAGTCCTCGCTTCAGTGTCCGCACACGCTACATGTATGGGGTGGAGGACAGGTCTCCAGAGGACACGTAAGGTTTCTCTTAATTTAAAAGTCATGTTTGGCTAAGTGGAGTGGGCAACAGGGAGAGATAGAGAGGGGGGAGCAAGAAAATGTATCAAGAAGCAAAGTGTCGATGAGAGTAATTGGGGAAGCTCTCAAAAGTGAGGCAGAATGGAAATACAGAGAAGTAAGCACAATCCATGAGCGGGTGTGCGACTCCCAGGCAGGGGCGCTGAGTGAGCAGAGACACAGGCAGAAATGGTCTAGGGTTACCTGGGAGACTGTGCGTGGCACACGACGTTGCAAGTTAATGGGCACAGGGTGTGATGAGTTAGGCAGGGAGTGCACTGTACTGAGACTTCCAAAGCAGGTAGGCCGTGGCCGTGGGGAGGGGGCGGCTCTGGGGGCTTTTGAGCAGACTGAATACAGCGGCTGTGTGTTCGGGGAAGATGTCCTTGGCAGGGCGGGCTGGAGAGAGAGGGAGCTGGGGTGGTTGCCCAGGCAGGGGGTGGGACAGCGTAGCCTCGTCAGGGTCGGCGGGCCAGGTGGGGCTGGAGGCGCCGGGGAAGCTTCGGCAGAAATTGGCCAAGTGGGTGGTTGACGGAAACAGGGTGGGTGACAGCTTGGGTGTGTCCTCTTCACTCCTCCTGGAAGACAGGCCTTAAGGGTGGGGTGAAGAGGAGCCACGTTGTCAGGGACTTTGTGGACCACGGCCGTGCCGGGAGGGCCGGGTGGGGAGCCACAGCACTGGGCCTCAGCGAATAGGAGGCCAGCCCAAGGTGCTTCCAGGTCTGTCTGCTTCTCAGAACTCTGGGGTTGCCAGTGACAGAAACCCAACCCCAAATCACTCCAGTCAAAAGCAGAGGGTGAGGGCTCAGTGAACGCTGGGTAGGATGGAAAGACAGATTGTAAAAGGAGTAGTGGGGGATCCGACCTCAGGGTAGCTGGAAGCGGGGCTCGGAGATGGTCAAGACTTTCCCTCTCTGACTCTGTTTCCCTCTGCTCCTCTCTCCCCATTGGCTTTTGGATCTCCCAGGGTGGACCTTCAGGGAACAGGGAAGCGGACGGGGCTGCCGCCTTATAGGAGAACACTCACTGTAGCAATAAGATGGTCCTCAAACTCTGTCTCTGGCCTCCAGTCTGAAACCCCAGGGGAGTGGCTCATCGGCGGGGCTGGAGCAGGTGTTTTGTGCACCTGTTGGCTCAGCCTGCCTGGAGGGGCGCTGACCCACGTGGGAGGCCCCATCGTGACCGCTTGGGAACAGGAGGGCCAGATCCTAGAAGAGAGGAGGTGGGCAGACCCTTGTGGGGTCCACGCTCCTGCACAGCAGGACCAGGCAGGAACAGGGAAGGGCCGGGAGACAGGGAGGCGGGCCCTTGACCAGCAGACTGATTACTCTGTCTCTGGCTGAGTTTCCTTCTAAAGCTAAGACAAGTCATTTGTCCATTGATTTGTTGGTGCATCGATTCTGTTACTCATCCAACTAGCACTCACTAAATCCCTCCCCTGTGCTGGATCTTGGACCACGGACACAGAGGTGAAGATGGTAAGGTTCGCCGCCCTCTTGAAGCTCACATTCTAGTGGGAGAGACGTGTAACAGTCTTTGACAGTAATAATAATGCACAAGGACAAGCGCTCAACAGAGAAGGGAAATGAGGAAGAAAGCA
This sequence comes from Eumetopias jubatus, assembly GCF_037043125.1. Classification (NCBI taxonomy): domain Eukaryota; kingdom Metazoa; phylum Chordata; class Mammalia; order Carnivora; family Otariidae; genus Eumetopias; species Eumetopias jubatus. The sequence goes on from NW_028274813.1 coordinate 119,268,882, forward strand.
GGGATTAATTCCTCTTGGGAAGCCGGTACAGGCTCTGGGAAGAGGAATCGTGAAGTTGTGCTGGATGGGTGGCAGGGTTTCTCTTGGCCAGTGATGCTGGAAAAGAGCCTTCCAGGCAGAAAGAGCAGCATGAGGAAAGGGACAAACAGTGCACAGGGCGTGTGGGGCGGTCTTCTGGTGGTCCAGGGGCCTGAGCACAGCAGGTGGTGTTGGGTCGGAGAGTCGCAAGAGGTGAGACTGGGTAGGCAGCTAAGGGCCACCTCACATAGGACCTCACAAGACTTCAAGGGTTTCAAGGGTTTTGGAAAGGTGTGGAGTACAAGATCTGAGAGCAAGGTCATGGGCAGCAATGTAGGGGACGGGTCAGAAGGAGGGAGAGACTGGAGACTGAGGACTGGTCAGGCTTAAATGTCCAGCAAGGCAACATAGGGGTTGTGCTAGAGTCCACGACTGGAGAGAAGATGAGAAGGTAGACACCACTAGCTTCTGCAGGGGCAGACGGGGTCATGAGCAGGAAAGGGAGGGGGCCCAGTTTGCAGGGCAGGAAGGGGCACTTATCCGAGAGCTCACCGCGATCCGGCCAAGGGACTATTTCTGAGAATAGCAAAGCAGCTAGAAAAAAAATGCAATGGCTTGAAAGTCTGATGATTTGGACCCCAGAAGAGACGTATTACTTACTGATTATGTACATTTGGACAAATCCCTTAATCTCTGGGCTCCAGTGAGGGACAAACCAGATCATAAGTGATTCACCCGATGCCTGGGACCTAGAAGATCCCCAATGTGTGTGATTTCAACTCAGAATCTACCGGGAATCAGTGGTCACTTTCAATGTTTTTGGAAATTGGAGAGCTCTAAATAATAACTAAGAGCAGCAATGGTATTAGTTTGGTATTGAGGACAGCAATCTGTTTTTATGGCATGGGAAACGTTCTGACCCAGTTTGCAAACATTTCCTCTGGCATCGTCTCCCTTTACACAGAAACATGTTTAAAAAAAAAAAAACAAAAAACACAACCTTTTGTCCCCACTCAAAGAAGGGCTTTACCCCTCTGCCTTCATGTCACAACATACTTTGAGGGATATTCTCGCCGCCTCCCTTTCTCCCTTTTATGCCAGGACCCTGGAGGACAGCCAAACAAGGTGGGGCGTATCTCATTTTCAATACCGAAGGGGAAGACAAAGTGTGTGCCGTGCTGAGTGTCTGGAAGCTGTTTATTTGATTTTCAGCTGTCTTTGTTCCAACATGAATTGAATTGTAAACACACGAGAGCAGCTGCTAATAGGTACCTAAAGATTTGAGTGGCAAATGCCCCCAAGGCGCGCACTCATGGCGCCATCTTTACGAGTCCTTCATGAGTCCGCTCTGCTCACTCCTGTCCAGCCCTGGGATACGGAGTGAGTTGGGGACATCACATCCTCTGTACTCACAGAGTCCTGGCCATGATATATGGGATTGTAACCACATGAAAGAGCCACTGAGAATAGGGTAGAAATCTACACAGAAAAACGCGTCGTGTCTGAAATTTCCAATGCCCATTTAAGACCTTCAGAGGGAAAGGCAAGGTCACTCCTTTATGGGTTGAAGAACTATGACTTTTTTGGTTGCAAGTAACAGAACCCAATTCTGAGTTCAATTTAGCAAGATTAAAAAAAAAAAAAAGAGCATGAGGTTGGATTTATTATAAGGACCCAGGGGGTGTCTCCTAGAATCAGAGGCAGATATAAAGCCAGGCCATACGAAAGGACTGGAACTGGGAGAAAAAGCATCAGCCTAGTTTTATTCAGTCGTACCCACTGGTCCAATCCGTTGGCCTAGGAGTCAGGAGTGCTGCCGAACAAACATGGTTCCAGGGTCATCCTGAGAAAGGGCAGGTCGGTCCCACAGGGTCTAGAGCACAGAGTCAAGACCTTGGCTCACAGCAGAGATTTGGGAAGCCTCAGAATATAGGGGTCTTTGAAACCCTGAAAAGGTGCTTGACCCAATTCAAGTGGCGTGGATCTCATAGCAAGAGGTAGGACTATTCAGGAAAGAGATGGCCACACAGAGCGTAGATCATAAACACCAGTATCAGCCGTAAGGGCGAGCATTGTCTCCTTGTCTCTGAACCAACCCCCCCAACCGCCCAGACTCCAGGACAGCCGTGTCCACTTAAGAGGGCCTGGGTAGATTGAATTGTATGAAACTGCCCTTTTTGGTAGATCAAAATGGTGGAGTACTGGTAATTTCCTATTTCCAACTCAATACATGATATATGTACATTGAGTTGAACTGGGACCCAACTTTGAATCTTCAGTGTGAGGCCCTGGGCAAGCCATGGGCTCCGTGGTTTTCACGGCCCATCCCTGCTCCAAGGTGCTGGAAATACAACACTAGGGACACATGGAAACTCAGAGGCCGGAGGAAGCCGGAGCCACGTCCCAGCCAGGCACCATCCCGGCCCCTGCGGGCCCTCGGGATGCCCGTGGGGCCTGCCCTGAGCTGACAGGACCGCCTTCTCCCTTAGCCAGGACCGCTCGCTCCCATTTTATGGTGAAAAGCAAGGACTAACTTTTTCCAGCTGAAGCCTCTGGAAGATCTTAGGCAACACAGCCAAATGGGGCTGGACGTGGGCCAGCGTCCCGGGCTGCAGCTCAGCTTGGCAGAGGAGGCCAGGGCCCGAGGCAGGGGCTCTGGGTGCTGCTGGCCACTGCTCTGCGGGTGACGCACACATCGGCCACAGCCCCGGGGACCAGGCTGAGGCCCCGGGGGGACCCTGCAGGTCCTCTGCAGTCTCTCCTCTTGAAGTCCACTCTCAGTACCATCGGGGGGCGGGAGCCTCGAGGTCCTGACTCCTCGGGGCAGCCCATCTCTGGGGAGCATGTGCTTCCAGCAACTGCCCTTCCACAGGGTATACAGCTGGTGATGGGAGGTCGCTTTTATGGAGTGCCGCCTGCATACTCATGCTTTCCGAAGCACTTTGTGTACATTGTCTTTTAAAATTCTCTCAAAGAAATCAGTATTGCACTGTGTGTTAACTAACAGAATTTAAATTAAAAAAAAAAAGAAAAGAAATAAAATAAAAAATAAAATTTTCTCAAAACCTCCATTAGGCAGAAGAGACTAACAGCCTTAGGTGCCGGAGAGGAGTGGTAGCCTGAAATGTTGAAGGGGGTGAGTCTACAAAGTTGAGGGGAAAGGGGAAACACAGGAAAAATAAATCCGCGAGATAACAGCATCAAATGTTATGAAGCTACTCCTATGTTAATAAGAACGTACGGGAATTTCCCAGAATTGCAGAACCACTTAGTGGCACGTGTGGGGTTCAAATTCACATCTGCTAAAACCAAAGCACCCCCTCACCAACATGTAGTAACAGTCAGGACACAGGTGCTCTGCCACTCACATTTCTGTCCGCAATGGCCGTCTGAGGAAGGGTCCGCCATCACCTGCGTCTTGCCGTCAAGGAAGCTGGAGAACGGAGCGGTACCAGGACTTGCCCAGCTTCGCACCAGGGCTAAGAGGCCGAGGTGGCATTTGACCCAAGGACACCTGCCCCCTGAGCATGGTGGGGTTTGAGGACAACAACAAACACGGCTTTGTCTACCCGTGTCCCCCCAAACCGCACTCCATGTGGGGTTCCCCAGGGCAGGAAGATGAAAGCTGTATAGGATGGCACATTCGTGCCATTGGGGACCACTCCCCAGTCATAACACGTGGACTGCGGATACACACAAGAACATGGACGTATCTCAGAAACGTGCTGAGGGAAAGAGGCCTCACACAAGACTACATTCTGGGTAATTTTGTTTATACAAAGTTCTACAGCAGGTGAAACGAATCTATGGTACAGTTTTGATAGAACAATTGTTGAGCCTCACAAGACGGAGTTGACTGGGAAGGGATGTGAGGGAACTTTCTGGAATGATAATGTTCTTACCTTGATAGGGGCTTGGGTCACACAGGTACAGGCATTTTCCAAAACTCAGCAAATATACACGTAGGGTTTGTGCATTTCATTAGATATAGATTTTACCTAAAAAGAGTTCAGGGGCACCTGGGTGACTCAATTGGTTAAGTGTCTGACTCTTGGTTTTGGCTCAGGGCATGATCTCAGGGTTGTGGGATCGAACCCCGTGTCGGGCTCCACGTTCAGTATGGAGTCTGCTTGAGATTCTCTCTGCCTCTCCCTCTCCCTCTGCCCCTGCCGCTTGTTCACTCTTTCTCTCTCTCTCTAAGATAAATAAATGAATCTTAAAAAAAAAAAAGATTTTGAAAAATTTAAATGAATATTGAACTCTAGTTAATAACAGGCATACTGAAGTATTTAGGCAGAGTGTGCTGGTGCTCACAGTTTACTTTGAAATGCATCCGAAAGCTAAGGTTGCTCTCTGGATGGATGGACAGAGGGGTGGAGGGATGGATGGATGCGTACTTACGTGATACAGTAAATATGGTGAAATGTTACTGGAAGCCTCTCGGTCGTGGGTATGTTGGTGGTCACAGGAAACTTCTCTCAACGTGGCTGTATGTTTGGAAAACAGCCTCTGGTAAAATGTTGGGACTGTTGCAGGGGACAAGCAATTATGTGGAGCCCTGGGGTCCCCTAGTGGTGAAGCAGGGGTCCCCAGACCTCAGGGCCGGTTGGCGAGCTTCTCCAAGCAGGTGCCACCATCCTTCCGCACCTCTGTCCCCTCCCCCATGCGGGACTTCGTTGTGAGTCGGCACTGACGTACGCATTTCCCTGGGTCTCCCTTCACAGAGAGAAAGCAGAGGCCGGGGAGGCCTCACCCGAGGTCTCCCAGGAGCCTTGATTTCTAGGGGCCCCTCCCCGGTAGGTTTATCAGAGCCCATTTTCTCGCAAAGATCACGGGCTTTTTGTTCATCGCCCTAGGCTGCGAGTCACACCTGCCCGCGGGAGCACAGGTAACCGCTGGAGCCGGGGGCCCACGGGGCCGTAAAGCAGCCTCAGTTGGGACCCCACCTGGTGTTGCTTCCTGTAGGTGTGTTTGATGTCATAGGAAACCAGCATGGTTTCTGCAAATAAATAACCCAGGAGAAGACAAGCCCCCACAGATCAAAGGAGGACTCTGGCCCAAGCTGGAAAATCAAGCATGCTCTTTGGACCCCAGTCTGGCCGGGCAGTGGGAAGAGCGGGGAAAGTCTGTGTGCTGTGCAAACACTCCCCGTCTCTGCCCTTCCGGGGTTTGTGCGAGCCTGAGAACGGGAGCCGGGGGGAAGGCCGCGCTGTCTGAACGGCTGCCAGGCCCGGCTCGCCACATTCCAGCCCCACTCCCAGACGCAGCAGGTGCCTGCAAACTGGCCTCGTGTCGCGTCTGCCCCGAGGGGCTCCTGGGGGCCGCTCACCCGAGCCAGGCTCTCAGGTCAGCGCTCTGGGCCCTGGCTCTGGGAGGAACTTGTCACGGCCTCTACTCCTTTGTGGGGAGCGTGGCGTCTCCAGGTTACCGTCGGGGGCGCTGGCGGACAAGGGAGCTGGAAGGAGATGCTCAGCGGCAGCAGAAGGGAACGAGGACTCAGAAGGAGTCTCAGGGCACCAGAAGGTCAGTGTGCCCAAGAATCGCTGCGTTGGTCTGTCTGTGGCCTCGGCCAAGGCTCCTCGTTGGCAACAAGCTCCTAGGGGCCGATGCTGCCCGTCCCCCGACCACCCTCCGAGTAGCCCTGCCAACAGCCATCCCTCCCCTCAGGAAGCTCAGGGCCGACAAGCAAACTCACAAGTAAATAAATGATGACAAACTATGGCAAGTGGAGAAACCGCTCCCGGGCACTGAGAGAGGACCTTGTTCACAGGGCAGGGGTTTGGAGGAGCCCCTCCGAGAACCGGGCTTTAGGCTGACACCCGATGGGTGGGGCGGGGCGAGCATCCCAGGCATAGGGGTGGCCCGTGAGAAGGCCCCAGGGCAGAAACAAGCTGGGCAGCTTCAGAGGCCAGGACCATGGGACCAATGTGGTGGGGGTGGAGACCCGTGTGGGATGAAGTTGAGGCCGCGCAGGGCTGGGTGAGGAGTCCCGCCTTCATGCCAGCGGGGAGGGCAGCCCTTGGAGGGTCTTAAACAAATTGTGCCATGACCCGTGCGGGCCGGTCGTTGCAGAGGGACCGTGGTGGGGACGGGGCACGATGGTCCTTACCGGTTCCTATAGGAACGAGTCTGGGGCCGTGGCAGTGGCAATGACTTGCGTTCTTTCTAATGTGGGCTACTTTTCTAAGGACATGCATGTTTTGGGGACTTGGGAAAGCTGGAGAAAGGAAGTCTCTTTCCCAATACAGTAATAGGAGGCCTCATTGATTAAACTGAATATTTTGTGAGTGCAAAAACACCTGTAAGAAACTGACCTTCCTTTTGCCTTCCGCTTTTGGATCCTTTTCAGTCAGGATGGTTTCCATAGTAACTGTCAAAAGCACGACTCAAATTGGGTTGAATGAAAAAGAGCCATCATTGGCTTATGTAATTGAAAAGGTCACGGAGAGCACTAGCTTCAGGCAGGGCTGGATCTGGGTGCTCAAGTATGGCCGCTGTCCATCTGTAGGCTCTGCCTTCCTCTGCAAGCTTCATTCTCTGGCAGGCGCTCTCAATACAGAGACAAAGATGGCCCCCGGCCATTCCAGGCTTACCAACCTCCGTGGGGGAGGACCAGCCTCCCAGTAGTTCTGTGTTCCCCTTTCTTTGTCTTGGGTCCCGTGACCATTGCTGAACCGATCCCAGCAGCCAGGGAATAAAACATATTCCTTGGCCAGGCTGGGTCCCATGTCTACCTCGGTGGCCAAGATGGCGGATCAGCCCCACCTGAACCACATGGGCTGAGAGGGAGGGACAGAGGTTTGCCCATGGAACAGTGAGCTGCTGAAGGTCCACGGTGGGCTCCTGAATCCGTGACCTGGTTTTGCCCTTTCTGGAATTCTTCTTCTCCTGCCCCCATCCAGTTCTCCATCTGTCTCATTGCATTCGAGTGCAGCACATTCTCCCACGAGTTGTTAAGACAGATTCTCCCATCAGGCAAAACTCGGATTCATCACCTCATGTTCTAAATCCGTGTCTGGACTTTTGCCTCTCCTAAGGGGACCTGGCCCTGGGGACAGGAACATTCTTCGGCCCCCACAGGTCCTTGTTTCCAGTTTGGAGGAAGGCCCCGGTTTATCGTCCATGTGCCCGAATGCAGTGGGGGGAGCCTGTCCTGAGTGCAGACTCGAGTCCAGACCAGCACCTCTGACACACTGCCCGCATTAACATCATCCAGGCTCAGGGGGTGTGTGCAAACGTGGATTGCCAGGGCCTGCCCCAGGCCCGCCGCATCAGAACCGTCGGGGTGGTGGTGTGATCTGCACGTGCGCGTGCGCGCACACACACACACACACACACACGCACACACACACACACCTGTCCAGCTCAGCTGTCCGCTCTCCCTGGTCTCAGGGCCTCGGGGGCGAGTCTCTCTGCCGCTCCCCTTCCTTCCTTTACATCTGGAAGGAGGTGCGTCAGGCCAGTAGGTCCACGGTGCAAAAACAGTTTGAGCACACAGAAGAGAACCACAGTTAGTGCGGCTTCAAGGCGGTTAGCGTTTTCTGGGGCTCCGTGCTTTTGAGAACTCCTTTCCTTCCCAGGCGTGCACCGTGTGGCCTTGGCAGGCTCTGTCACCTCACCTCCCTTCCTTCTGGCCACTAGAATCTGGACGACAGCTGTTAAGTCGGGCACATGCAGTCCACCTACCATGACTGGAGGGCTGCTCCAGAAGGCTGAGCGGTCAGTGGTGAAGGCACTGCGTGCCATGTGAATGGTGCAGGGCTTGCTGCGCAGTTCGTATAAACCAGGACCCACCGCCCCAGGTACCTGCTGGTTGCTGCCTTTAAGTCCGCCCCACCTGACCGCGTAACTGATGGAGCACTGAGCCAGGGAGCCCTCCCTGTGATGAATGAAGGGCGTCGTTTCTGTAATGTGTCCTGCCTCAAATGTGTGCCCCGTGCACATCTCTCCTTCCACCTGAACCTCCCTGGTCACAGCCCCCGGGTGCTCACTGCTGGTCACCTGCCCCCCCACCTTCTCCTCACCCCTGCTGTACAGTCCCCTCTGTCCTCTGGCTGCGTCTCTGCCCCAGCACCTGGCTCCCTTCGCTCTGTGGACACACCGAGCTCCCCTGCCTACCCCACCGCCCCCCTGCCCTCTTCCCATCTTCAAGTCCCTGCTATGATGTCACCTTCTCGGTGAGCACCTCCCTGACCACCGTATACAAGAGCAGCTCCTTGCCCTGGTCTGCCGGACTTTCTCCATCGCTCTGAACAGCATCAGACACACACACAGTGTGTGTGTGTCCTGCGTTCTTCCTCTACCCCCCGGCACCTGCGTGCCCGCCCCCCAACTGTGAGCTCGCCCCCGACCCCTGGACAGGGTCTTCTCCTGAGCTGTCACGCAGTAGGCACTTTGTAAATGTGTGCTGAGTTCATTCAAGTCCTGCGGCGGAGCCCTCCAGCTGCACGCACCCCCCCCCCCCCCCCCCCCCCCCCGCCGCCGCCGGGCCCAGCCCTGCAGCAGCAGTTTTATGAAGAACACGTGGGCTGGCTCTGCACGCAGCCCCTCCCATCTGCCCCTGGCAAGCCCGCAGGATCAGGTCCGAACTCCTGCCCCAGAGGTGCTTCAGGACCCGGCCCCTGCCCTCCCTCACCTCCGCCGCTCCTTGGCGCTCTCACACCATCGCCTGTATTTAGCACTGATTTGGGGGCTCTTTGAAAAAAAGGTCCTTGTGGGAGTGAGCCGTCCCACCCCCATCAGGCAGGAGCCCCCTCGGTGTGGAGGATGGGTCGGCAGGGCCATCATGATACCCTGAGGGGGGGTAAAGCAGGTGGCACCCTGGCAGGAGGTGACCAGGAGAAGGCAGGGGACATTTCGCCGAAATCTCCCTGGAGCCTTGGAAACAAGTCAGCACACATGGTGTAACCTTAGGCCAGGAGAGATGCCCGGCCAACTGATGATGCTAGTGTTTTCAGCTAAAAAACACAATTGATGAAGTGTTTCTTGCCAGAGTCCTTAGCCAGCCAGTGGAGGACACACAAGCAGCCAGGAAGGTCTGTGGCCTGGTGGTCGGACTTGGAAGGACATACCAGCTTGCCCCCACCCATGTATAAGGAAGCTGAGAAGGCCGGGTTGGGGGGAGGTGGCACGTGAGCCCTCCCTCCACATGATGCTCACTTACGTATAGAGCCATGTGATGAACTAGGCAGACCAGACCGACGCCCAGATGTGGGGAAGGGCAGGGAGGCTCCCGGGAGAGGAATGGCATCCTGGAGAAGCCCTCGTGTGCTGTGGCTGGCGGGCCATGTGACAGAGGCTGGCCCCTCCGGCTCCGGACAGATGAGACGGGCAGCTTTCACAGTGAGGCAGGAGGCAAGGTGGGGCGCTCCTGTGGACCAGGCACCAGGGGGCAGGCTCTCCTCCTGGGGGGAAAGGCTTGGCCGGCGAGGGCTGAGGTGGAACTCTGCGGGGGTAACCAGAGGCAGTGGCCACATGGACAGTGACAGGGCTGACGCATGGATGTGTGCAGGTGCCCGCAAGGAGTCCCAGACAGACCTGGACGGAAGGAGGAACCCTACAAGGGGCCAGACTTTCTGCGTGAATAGGTGAGCTTGGAGGTGCCAGGCATCTGACGCCTGGGGACTAGGGGTAGGGACACAGGGACACCTGGGTCACATTTTAGAGTATGCAGTGCCCCCCTCCATCCCCAGAGAGTGCTGGGCTTAGCAGGGAAGGAGAGGCCAGGACCCTTCCTCACTGCAGCCTGCAGTCCGCTCACACCGACCTTGGACTCCGTGAGTCTGGGGAGAAGATATCCCCTCTTCCTTTCTGATCCCGCGGTGGGGGGTGTGGGGAGAGAGAAACAACTTCAAGAGGGAAGATAATCTTCTTACCTCCATTGAGGGAATGACTTAAAAAAAAAGTTACAATTATAAAAATTATCAGCTCGTTTTAATGTCTCCAGTTCCTGCTTTCATACTCCCACCCGGTGTTTTAGAGAGTGCACCGGACAGAGAGTCTGAAGACACAGGGCGGTCAAATAGCCAAGGTGCTTGTTCATTCAGCAGCGCCCTGGCAAACATGCGCACTCACTGTCTGGCGTCGCTGGGCGGCCGCTGGGGGCCAGGCTGCCGAGCTGCGGTCTGCAGGAGAAGCAATGCGGGCTTACCCCCAAGGAGCCGGCAGCCCAAGTGTCCAGGGGGCATCATTCGGTAAATCCCATGGACGGAAAGGGAGAAGCTTGAAGAAAGGTTTGACCAGTAAGAAGAAGCCACTGATAAAGACGTTAGGTCCCCGGAGACTTGGGGCGGGGGTCGAGACGGAGTCAGAGCAAAGGCAAGTTTCCGAAGGTGGGAGGTGGACAGGGAAGAGAGAGCATTTAAGTCCAGGAGGTGCAGACCGCGTGCAAACCTGCTGGGGGGCCGGGGGATGCTCGCGGGAAGCTGGCTGGCGGGTGAGATGGGACCTGCTCCCTGCGCTGGGTGCTTCCTCCCCCTCCCCACCCCCCCCCCGCCGACGCCCCCCTCACCAGGCCCGGCGTGGCTCATGTCTCAGCGTGGCGCCCCCAGACGAGCGATAACTTAGTACCGGGAGGGGTAAATAAGTCATCTCTTATCTTTTGTCTCCCTCCCCTCCTCTTTCTGGAGCTCGGTCGACCCACTGTGAGCGGCCAGCCAGGCCCTCCTGGAACAAAGCAATGAGCCGAGCTGTTGTCAGAGGACTTCCTCCACCTGCCCCCGGGGCCCCTGGGGCCCCTGGGGCCGAAGGGCTCCCCCCCCCCGGCCCCTGTGTACCCTCCCCAGTGGGCAAGCCGTATCCAGGCACAACCTCTGCCCGGGGCCCAGCGTGCGGCTCCCAATGTGTCATAGCTGCGTCCCCCCACCTCCATAAACGTGGCCCCGTGGGGCTGAGGTTCCTATGTCATCCTCCATGTCGAGCTTTCGAGAAAACATCTCTGGTTTAGCGGTGCCTCATAACTGACGACCCAATACTCGCCATTAATTAGTGAAAGAGGCTCCCGAAAAATCCCACCTGGGAAGTCAGGCTGAGGGTCGGCGGCCTTGGGCAGCGAGCGGGGGCCGGGCCCGGATGACGGCAACGGGCATCATTCATGGAGCGCCATGGCTCGGTCACCGCCCTTCACACCTGTGTGCCTCGTTCCATCCCGTCCGGCGGCCCCCCAGGGCGGCTGCCCTGCTCCCCCCCCGGCAGCCGAGGGGACAGGGCTGCGAGCATTCAGAGAAGGGCCGCGATCACACGCCGCTCTTCCACGGCAGCCGGCACTGCAGCTCGGGTGGGTCTGGTGACAGCCTGAACGGTTAGAGCTCTTAGCCAGCACGCTGTCGAACACTCCCGCGGTGACACTGAGCTCACGGCGGGCAAGTGTCTCTTCTGAGCCGCGTAACGCTGTTCTCAGATGTGTGCACACGGGAGCACGGCCGGGCGGGCACGCGCACACACAGATGGCCCGGCCCACCCCCGGGGCTTCTGACTCGGGGAGCCAGGCGCTCCGCGGCGGGCTGAGGCTGCAGTGATCCCCACGGGCTTGGGGGGGGGGCTGACGCTCGTGGTCACCGACACCGCTCGCTCGGAACCGCGTCGTTGTGGCTGAATTATCTGCTCCAGGGCTGAAGCTCCAGCAGGTCGTTCGGAGCTGGTGTGCGGGGAGGGCCCCGCTCACTGTTTAGATTTCGGTGCCCGTGGCATAGGGTGATGGGACCGGGGACCATTTTGAGGGCAGAGGTCTTCCCTTCCTGGTCCCCTGGCACCTGCACAGTGCCCGCTCAGAGACCACTTGGAGACAAGTGGCAAAGACGTGGACGCTGTCGGTCCCAGGCGCCGGTTCGGTGGTGTGATGAGGGGCTTGGGTTTGGTGGCACAGGGAAGCCCCCATGTGGAAGGAGGTGTTTCGTCTGGGGAAGGAATTTTTAGCCCCTGTGGGTGTATCAAGGGTGTCTGAGGCCTGTGTTTACTATCCAAATGATGACTTGAAGTCATGCCTCTGTTGAAATGGGGGCGGGAACAGATGGGCCTCTTCTCCTCCCACCCTGCCCCGCCTCCCTCCTCCCCAAACAAGCGGGGAGGCGGGGAGGTGACACGTGTCCCCTAAGTTATTAGAGTCGGACAGAAATTCTCCTCTCAGATGCCGGTTTGGATGTCCATTTACTGCTCCTGACTCACACAGGCGACGGTCTTCTGCTCCGTGAACCTCAGTTTGCCCATGTGTAAGTGAGGGGATCCTTTCTGCTCGGAGCAGCTCACCTGGGAGCTGGTTAGAAATGCAGAATCACACCCCAGACCTGCTGGGTCAGAAGCTGCATTTTAATGAGTCCCCCAGGTGATCCAGGCGCTGCCCAGGCACGGGCTGGCCGGAATGGGCCTCGTACCCTATTGGCTCCTGCGTTCTGTGAGCCTGACACAAAGCGGACGGTGGCTTTGTAATGTCACTGACTTCTCTTTGTGGAGTGTTCTCGCTCGTTCCAGAAAGGTCTGGGTGGGTGTGTTTGCAGAGGTGGGGGCAGCACACGCTGGAGGGGCTGCTTCATGGAGAACCCGGGAGACGCTCTGGTGTGCAGAAGAAAGGGGTCTTCTGTGCGCTTCTGTCTGAGGAGGCCAGGTGGGGCTCCCTGTGTCCACGGTCCCGAGCACAGCAACCCCAAACGTCCTGGGAAAGGGCCCAGAGCTCCCGGGGCCCCCAGAGCTGGGGCTCCTCCTGTGTGTGCCTGTGATCTGGAAGGTACACGGGCTGCCCTGTCTCCTGGTCCTTCCTTCTCCCCGGGGACTCTGTGGCAGGACCGGGTGACCAAAGGAGTTCCTTCTTCTGCCCGCGGGATGAAGCTGGGACGAGAGGCAGACCAGGGAGTTGGCTGCCCGTTGCCTGATTCAGGAGAGGAGGCAGGGTGGGCACCACACTTTGTCAGAGGAGATTTCCGTCTGGAGGGGACAAGAACTCTGGGCTCTGCCTTCCTGTTTGCATGGTTTCTGGTGGCCACTGGGGTGGGCCTGTGGGTTCTTATCCAGAAAAGGTTCTAACATGAGCCTGCGCAGGTGGTCTGGCCTGCACCAGCCCCCCGGGGCCCTCCGCGAATGGTGGCACGGGCTGGCCTTCCAGAGAGCACAACTGGGGGGCTGGCCACGGGTCAGGCATCTCGCTTGATACCACAGTGACCTTGGAATTTAGGATGTATTCTCGCAGATTTTACAGACCAAGAAAGGGAGCCCCAGGTGGTCAGATGGTTTTCCCGATGTAAGCTGTGTGGCCAGGACTGAGGATTCCGGACCACACCGTCCTGCCAGTGGCTGGGCCCAGGCTTCTCAGGATTTGCCTTGTGCAGGTCTGATGGGGGAGACAGCTGTCCCTGTGCTCTCATCCCCCGAGACAGGCCGCCGGCTCACCCTGCAGGTCCCATGTCACCCCCCGCCTCAGAGCAGAAGCAGAACCCCCCCCCCCCCCCCGCCCACCTCTGGACTCTCTCGGAGGGGTTGGGCTTCCAAGGCCCCGCCGGCAGCAGGGTCTCTCGCGCCCTGGGGCCAGCGTGCTGCCGTTCTGGGTGGTCTGAGCAAGGATCCAGGGGCTCTCTGGAGGCTAGAACAACACTCCGCTCCCCTCTCTCTGCAGGTGCCAAGCCCCAGACCCCAGGACAGACCACCTGCAGAGACAACCAAGACCCTGGCGCTGGCGTGTGAAGGCAGCGTCTCTGGTCCCTGTGAGGCCCGGCAAACGCGCGGACCGGGCCGCCGTGGAAATGCAGAAATACTGCTGTTCTGGAACGCTGAGCTGGTTACGGCAAATCCTGAGGAGCTCCAAACAGCACGTCCGCCTTCTTCCTCCCTGCGGGCTCTGCAGAAGGGGGTCGCTGCACCCTTCAAGGAGCAGGTCAGCTCAGGGCCGTCAGGCAGCGGTCAGCCAGCCTCCGGCCCACAGCTTCCTGCGGAAACTTCTAGCACTGTTGGCCAGTGTGTGCTTTTCCTGGGCCTTCGGCAGCTGGGAACCGGGTCAGGACCGTATCTTGCCAGCAGAATCTCAACTCCCGTTGCCAGAAAGCTTTGAGTGGCCGGCGGAAAAAGCCGCCCTCCCTTGGTGAAGAACTCCCAAGTGAAATTTGAGAAACTTTGGGGATTCGCTTCAACAGAATGTTCCTCGGGGTTTCTGTACTCGGGCGCTGGAAGCCACTCCCAGGAGAGAGAGCACAGAAGCCTGCCTCCCACCCTGGCAATGTGGGGTTCACCTCTCTAGGCAGGAGGCCTCTCTGCCTCCCATGGCTCAGACAGAGACACGGCAGAGGTCTCTTTAATGTTGGGACAAAGAGGTTTTGAGCATTATCCCTCCAAGTGGAATTGTGCGTATGTCCACCCAGAAAGTGATTGTGTGCGTGTGTGAGTGTGAGATCTTTGAAATGACCGGTGATATAATCAGAAGATGTCAGAGCTGCAGGGCCCCTGCACGCCTGACATCCGCTCTGCGTGGGAATCCGGGGCCCACAGAAGCGGTGCTTTCCCGGTGGACCCCAGGAGCTGGGGCAGAAGGGGTGCCCGCACCCAGACCGCCTCCCGTTCCCATCCCCTCCACACTGGGAGCTGGGGACATTCCGTCTGTGAGCGGAGGTGCCTGCCTGTGGTCCGGAAGTCTGGGCGCCCTTTAGAGGAGCCCCATGGTGATGGGGGGCTTCTCTGCAGCAGATAGCAAGCTGCCCCTGGTTTTCCTGATCGGGACTTCAGAGCGGGGCCGTGCCCCTCTCCGTCCCTGGAGTCCCTCCTCTCTATTACAGAGAGCAGGAACGCAGACCCTCCTGTTCTGGGGCCATGGGAAAGGCGCCGTTCCCAGATGCCGCGATGCGTGCCTGCAGCGGCCAGCCGAGGCGACCAGAATGGGCCTGTTGTTCTCGCAGGCCAGGCCCGGGCCAGGCAGGGAGGACACCGCGGGCATTGAATCTGAGAGTATCGGTTTCTCCCTCCCCACCTCCTGGCACACCCTGCGCAGAAGGACGCAGGCCCAAGGCAAGGGGCTCTGCTCAGACCTTCCTGTCTGCCCCGACTCCCCTGGGGCGCCCCAAACACTTTACTGGGAGCCCACGGGCCAGGGATGGTCAGATTTGTCCCTGAGCTGGTTCAAGGGGAGGAGCCTGTCGGGCAAGAGAGGTTTAGGCCCCTTTCTTTGTGAGGGAGACTATGTTTGTGCCAGGGCACGGCCGCCGTCACGTCCGGGATAGGACCCGGGGACCCCGGCAGGGAAGCCAGAGCTGGTCACCCCCACCGAGCCCAGTCTGAGCCATCTGTGTGGCCCCAGAGGGACAAACGTGTTTCCTGGGTGCATTCTGTTCTGAAAGGGGAATCTGGCATCTTCGTCCTGTCTTGGTGTTTATCTAGACAAGAGTCCCATATCGACCGTCTGTAGGAGTAAAACGGAAAAGATAAGTAGCTTTAATAAAATAGAGGTTTAATGAAAAAGAAATTTAGTTCTCTCACACATAAAAATAAATCCGTAATCTAGGGCTGTTCAGTTCTCCACATGGGCAGGGCCTAGATGTTTCTCTAGATTTGCTTTGCCACCTTCAGCATGGGTCCCACTACGTAGCCAAAGAGGGCTGCTGGAGATCCAGCCATCATATCCACGTTCCTGCCAGCAGGAAGGAAGGAGGAAGGAAGGTCTTCCCGGTTTCCCCTAAGGACATTTCCTGGAATTCACACACCGTCCTGGGGCTGTGTTGGCCAGAACTTAATTCCAAGGCCACAACTTATACAAGGGAGTCTGGAAAGGTAGTCTTTATACCAGGTGCCCATACTCGCAGATAAAAGTCAGGAGTTCGTTTCCCAAGGAAGGAGGGAACAGCTGGGGGACAATTCTCTATCTCCACCTCATCTTCCTTTGGCTAGGTGATACACAGAGGGTTTGTAACACACAGATATCCTGTTATCAAGACTTATTTTAGAAGCGTAGACTGATAAAAATGGAGCAAAGATTAGAATTCAGCCCGTCCACAGCCTTGTTTTCCAAATTAAGAAACTGAGGCCCAGAGAGTTCAGTCAGAAAAGCTGAGCTCGCACAGCAAGTTCGTGGCATCTAATCTCCTCCAGCTCATGTTGCGTGGGAGTATTTTCGGTTTTCTCTGCTTCTTAAGAAAAAGGCTTCATTCTGGAGGGGCGGGAGCGCGGGCACCGAGGATGAAATTCTATCCACTGCCGGGTCTCTGAGCTGCAGGCCCCCGGCGGGACGGGGCAGGCGTGCCCAGGTCTGCCCGGCCCTGAGTCATGGCAGCTGAGGACTCTGCCCCGGCTGGCTGGCCCGTGCCCACTGGCACTGCCCCTGTGTGTGCCGGTGGCCCTGTCTGTGTCCGCCCCGTCTGTGGACTCACTCAGGGTCTCACTCAGCGTGCTTCAGTTTCAGGGATCACTCCGCCAGGATGGGAGCTGCCAGCAGGCAGGACTTCTCCTTCAAGGCGATGCTGACACTCAGCTGCCTCAGCCTGGCCTGCTTCCCTGGGGCCGCGTCCACAGGTGAGCCACCACAGCGCCGTGGCACTTCCGTGCCTCAGTGGGAAGGCGAGGCTGCTGGGGGCAGGAGAAGGAGCCACAGGGCAGGGGCAGGGCGGCGGGGCTCTGGCCGGTCCCTGCTAACCTCCCATCCCAGGCGAGTCTTGTTCTGGGCCTACGTCGTAAGCCACGAAATGCTGGGGCTGGACTAGATGCAGGGGTTCCACACTCAGCATCCACAGGAGCCAGGCACACCAGTGGGGCTGGCCAGGCGGGGACCGTGGTCACCTGGGCAGTTCAGGCTCCTCCAGAGGGACACCCATTTCTCAGTTCTGGCCAATGGCTGTCATGTGTGAAAGTGGGGCCCCATTGCGGGATCTCATGAATTCTTAAGAGAAGGCAGAAATCTAGAGTTTTACGTAAAATTCCTTTCTTGTTAAATGTTGACAGCCAATTCAAATGTCACAGACCGCTTTGGTCAGCGGGGGTGGGGGGGGGGAGTCCAGAGAAAAATCACACGTCTGGGAGCCAGCCTGCCACCTCCACCTGAGCCCACCCTTCCCTCCTCACTTTGCCGTCATAAAATCTGGGAACTGTTAAGCGCTTTGTCAGCTGTGATGCTCTACGCAAGGTCTGCTTTTCTGATCTCAGTGTCAACTTTTTCCTGGGACGATTTTGAATGAACAAGCAGAAGCTCAGGGCAGGTTTGTGGGGACAACAGGAGACAGCCATCAGGGAGACAGACTTGGGGTGGCAGGTGAGAGATGGGGGACCATGTGTCTGTTTCGAGCAGAGGCTTAGCAATGACACCATCACCATCGCAGCTCATGCTCTTATCATTAATCAAGCTGGCTGCTTTTCTGCAATAAGAATAAAGGAACTTTGTTTTGTTCTGCTCGACCCGCGGAGGGCAGGAAGTAATCTCTAATCATCACGAGTAGAATTCCTTCAGGGTGATTCCCCTGGAATCTTGCAGGTCCGGAGGGGACAGGGCAGGCAGGCAGTGTTTTAACTCTCGGTGAGATCGTGGGCAGCATGGCCTGAATTCATTCATTCATTCTTTAGTCATGGATTCACCTAGTGAACGCCAAGGGGCATCGGCGCTAGGCCAGGAGTGGGGCTCAGGTGTCTTGTTTCTGGATGAACCCCCTCAGGGCCTTGGGGAGTTCTCATCGGGTACTTTCCTGCTACTTCCTGGGTGTCTCTCCCCTGTCCGGGTGGAGACCGCTGGGTAGGAGGCCGTGTCTCTGGTTCTCCTGGTCCCTGCTCCTCTCTGCAGTCTCTCCCCCCGTGCCCCGAGTGCGCCGGGCTTGCATTCACTCTCCACCCCGCTCCCTGCTCCTGCAGCCCCTCCTGGGAAACCTGGCTGCCCTGGAGATATTCCAGCCAAGGCTCTGACCATTGCCAGCCCTTGGCAGGTTCCCACAAATGAAAACCTGCTGAAACTGACCTTCACCGCATGTGAATATCCAGCTCTAATGAAAGAGCCCGGCTTGTGCCCGCTCAGCTTCTGCCGTGGGGCCAGAGCTGCTGGTGCTCTGGGACACGGTCTCCTGATGACAGGAGAGCCTGTGGGGTCAGCCTGACCACTTCCAAATCCAGATGTGACGTTGGACTCAGCGCGTGTGCTTGGAGAGTAGAGGGGCGGTCGAGCTGGTCCTGGGAGATGCGGGTGGCAAGACCCTAGGGCTTTATCCCGTGAAGTTGGGATGCTTGTGGCTCCACGTCTGGACCACTTGGCTCGCCAGTGGGCCTCATGTGTCCCCGGCACAGATGCAGCATCACCTCCTTGGAAGCGGACACTCGGGTCCAGAACTAGGTGGAGGGCAGCCTCCTTGGCTGGAAGCCACCAAGCCCTTGACCCACCTGAAGACAAACCCAGGGACGGGCAGGACTCTCAGAAGCCTCTTCGTGCGGTGGAGGCTCCAGCCCTAGCCCCCGGTGACCCAGGGCTGCCGGATGCTGAAGCACAGGCCCACCCCCAGCCCAGCCTGTGGGCGCCAGGAGGTCCACTGATGAGCGGGGGCCATATTTCTCAGTGTGTTGTGGTGACTCGAGCCCCTTGGGGCTCCCAATAGCTGGAAGAGCTGCTTTCCAAACAACGTGAAATTCTCTCCTCCATGAAGGAGACCCGGAGCCTGAGTGGTGCTGACAGGGAACGAGCTGGTGGGCATAAGGCGGGTGCTGTGGGGCTGGGGAGGGCCGGGGAGGGGCACACCTCAGCCAGCCTGCGCCGAGGGCCCACCCCGTGCCCGGCAGAGGAGAGAAGCCAGTCGCTGCCTTCAGAGGGACAAAGAAGACGAGGTGATATGGGTTTGGGGTCCGTATCTGGGGCCATTGAGTGAAGATAGAGGGCGCCTCCCTTCCAGTTCTCTTGACATAAGTAAATACGGAGTGGACACTCCCATCCCAGAGTTAATGGAACGAAAGTAAAGAGACATTTTTGAACTGACATGCCGGTAATTGCACGGACTCCCACCCGGGGTCACAGCCCCCCATTGGGACGTTGTTCTCCACACCCACGTGGCTCAAGAGACACAAGGCGTCCAGCGCCCTTCCCCGGGGCCTGAGCTGGAAGTTCTGTCCATCCTTCCAACCTACGCCGGGGTCTTCACCTTCACCTGCAACCTTGCCCCTGCGGCGGGTCTGCCTGCCCCCCCACCCCCCAGGGGCCTTTAAATCTAGCGGTTCCCGTGCTTTACAGCTTTCGAGGGACAGAGGGGAGGAAGGCGTCCAGGTTTGTTCTCTGAGGCAAGCCCTCATTTTGTTTCGCCCACCCCCTCTTCCCACCGCTTTCCCTCTGGATTGTTCCTTGCTGCCAGGAGAGTCCGCCCGTGTCCGAGGCAGTTCTCCTCCCTCCTGCGTCCACAGTACGCTGCTGGAGTCGAGCCCAGCCAGCCAGATGGCGAGGAGGCTCCTCCTGGTGCTTGCACTGGAGCCAGGGAGGAGCACCTCCCCTACACCCACCACGGGGGCCTTTAAGTTCAGCTGAATGTTCTGACTCATGAGGCCACCACAGGCCACGAGGCATCAGGTTCCCTTTGGAGGATTTAGGGCTGAAACAGCTGCGGCCAAGCCGGGCTTGCAGCCAGAGTCCTGGCCACGCTCCACAGAGCTTTCCAAAAGCCACCCTGCGTGGTTCCCCAGGTGACAGCTCAGGGGAGAGGAACCAAGGCCGTGGTTGGACAGGTGTGGGAGGTGCCCTGGCCGGGGAGCCTCGCCCAGTCTCTCTCTCCCTTTTCAATCTGACAGTAACATTTGTTTTGCAAAACTTAGTCTATAAACAACATGTTGTTAAACATCAACACCTTTATTTCCAAATTCCTTCCTTTTTTTTAAGATTGTATTTATTTATTTGAGAGAAAGAGAGAGAGAGAGAGAGAGAGAGCATTAGAGGGGGGAGGGTCAGAGGGAGAAGCAGACTCCCCGCCGAGCAGGGAGCCCGATGCGGGACTCGATCCCAGGACTCCAGGATCATGACCTGAGCCGAAGGCAGTCGCTCAACCGACTGAGCCCCCAGGCGCCCCCCACATTACTTCCTTTTAAAAGAGATGATGGCAGTCTCTTCAGGCAACTCCACAGACGGCACTTGCCGGGTTCCCGTGGGAAACGTGCCCGGTTACGAGGGTCACTGCACTCAGAGGATCCTACAGCACAACCTCTCTCCCAGGGAAAGACACAAATTAGGCACAGTCCCTCCCCGTTTAGATGCCATTTGCTAATAAGGGGTCACCTTCATTCGAAGCGATGTTCTCGGTAACACGGTGTATTATATAATACTCTCCTCAGGTTTCTGGGGGAACAGAGCTAGAACATGAACTGAGAGTCAGATTCTCACGTGGGAGGGGAGGGAGCCGTGTTCCCTCTAGGAGTACTGCTTTCCAGAGGAAAGAATGTCTCGGATGACAAGCACTCTGGGCAAATCATCCCCTAACCCTGGGACCCGGAACGTCTTCAGGAGTCATCTGGTCTACCTTCCCTTTTATAAGTGGAGAAACTGACCCCAGAGGAAGGACGTGGCTGGTTCACAGACGTGTGAGGAACTGAGACAGTCGTGGGACTGGACCCCAGGGCTCCTGGCGCCTACGTCAGGGGAGTCCTTGTTCTCCAGGGCCTCGTGCTAGTAGGGAGAGGGCAGGAGCTGTGAAGGTGCGGGAGGGCCCCCAGGGCCGTGCGGCAGTCCCTGCGTGCTGAGGTGGGGGTAGAGGCAGTGACATCTCTCTGTCCTTGGCAGCGGCAGCTCAGTGCCCGGACCGGGGCCCCGAGCTGCAGCCCTGGAACCCTGGCCACGACCCGGACCACTATGTGTACATCGGCCGGGGCAGGACCCTGCTGCTCACCTCGTCTGCCACGGTGAACTCCATCCACGTCTCAGAGGGAGGTAAGCCGGTCCCCCCCATCCCCCTCCCCTCCCTCCACTGCCTTGGAGCCCAGCAGGTGGGTGCCGGCTGCCATAGCTCCAGACGGGCAGAACGAAGGTCGTGTGCTCTGGGTCCAGGTGGGAGCATCCGGTCCGCGGTGATGCCTGTAGCTCTGGGCGCCTGGGAGCGGGTGTCCCAGGTCCAGTCTCGGTGAAAGAAGCGTTTATAGAAGGAGAGTCTTGCTGGTGCTGGGAGCATTCCTGCGCATCACGCCTTCAGATGCTTGCTCACTGAAGGCCGTGCACACCAGCAGGCAGCGTTCACACGTGGCCAGGCCGGGAGGAGACGGGGTGGGGCGGGGAGCCACCCGGGAGCGCGGCAAGCGTGGGAGAGCTGGAGAGATGGGCCTTCTTGCCCATCCGGATGGGGGATTGGTGCTTAGCGGTTCTGCCCTCGCCCCGGCTGTGACCTCACCACGACCACGTGTGTTCCTGTGTCCTCAGGAAAGCTAGTCATTAAAGACCACGAGGAGACCATTGTTCTGCGTGCCCGGCACATCCTGATTGACGATGGCGGAGAGCTGCATGCTGGGAGTGCCCTCTGCCCGTACCAGGGCAATTTCAGCATCGTTCTGTACGGAAGGTGGGCGGACGGGCTCCCGGGGGCCGAATGCTACGCTGGGATCTGATGGGAAGGAGGCTTTCCACAGGGGAGAGGGAGACAGGATGGCAAGGCTTTCGTGCAAGGTGGGAATTACCCTCATAGATGGCCATCGGGCAACCATGAGCAGGACAGATGTCAGTGGTCGGCGCGAGCCGGGACAGTCTACTGGGGGTTTTGATTCTTGTGGCCCAGGTCCACGCAGGAGTTATGAGAGTCCCCACCAGAGTTTCCTCTGTCTTTCGATCCTGTCACGGCTCAGGGAGCTTCTGGGAGTGTTGAGTCGATCGGTCATGATGGACAGGGTAAAGAAAGCCTCCCTGTGGTATTGGCCTCGGGCTGTGCTCTCTCTTTGAAGAGTTGAGGTTCTCAGGAGTGGTAGCCAAGAATATTCGAGGGTCTGTAGTACCTGGCTCCATGTTTTCTACCTCTGGAGGGACCAGAATGTAAAACTCTTAGTGCTGAGCACCAACATGTAAACTAGTGATGAGTATTTTTGCTAGGCATTTTGGCCCCATTTTGGTCTGGCTTAGGGCGATCTGGTGGGTGACGCTGTCTCTGCTGGGCTCAGGCAGCCGCCACGTGTGCCTGCTTCTATGGCGGCTGCCGTGGGAGCAGCGTGGTCCTCTCTGGGCTCAGCATCCAGTAAAGAGATGGGTTGACTGACTCTGGGGAGCTGTTTTCTCTCATAGGGCTGATGAAGGTGTTCAGCCGGACCCTTACTTTGGCCTGAAGTACATCGGGGTTGGCCCAGGAGGCACGCTTGAGTTACACGGACAGAAAAAGCTCTCTTGGACATTTCTGAACAAGACCCTTCACCCAGGCGGCATGGAGGAGGGAGGCTATTTTTTTGAAAGGAGCTGGGGTCACCGTGGAGTCATTGTTCACGTCATTGACCCCAAATCAGCGACAGTCATCCATTCGGATCGGTAAGGTCTGCCTTCACTTAAACACATAGCCCTTTGCTCCAGAGACACCGATGGAACCCGTGCCCCAGCCAGATGTGGCTCTGGGAGCTGGGATGCAGCAGTGAGCCAAACAGACAGAAAGCCCCTGCCGGGAGGAGTTCTGTCTCTCCCACCCTAGGCATTTGCGTCGAAACTGAATTAACAGGAACGAGCAGACAGGCACACATGTATGCACAACATCATTTCAGATCGTCCCAATTAGGGGGAAACGACATAATGAAATGGTGGAGGCTAACTAGGGAAGCCCGTTTTGCATCAACAGGTCAGGGAAGCCCGGTGCACAGAAGCAACGTTTGAGCTGAGAACTGCAGGGCGAAGATGAGTCAGGGAGAGAGTGTTCCAGATGGCAAGCAGCAAGTGCAAAGGGCCAGTGGTGCAGGGGCGTGGTGGTCTGAAGCACAGAAGGGCCTGCAGAGGGGTGGGGACCCAGAGCAACAGCAACGTGGCACAGTGATGTCCAGGTTTTTGGCAGGGGCAGGTGCACTGTCATTAGACTATGGGCAAAACGTCCTGTTAACCACTTTTCTGGCCATCTGTAATTTACCTTCATGAGCCCCTGTGCGTGGGTTCTGGGATTATCCACGTCGTACAGAGAAAAACACTGAGGTTCAGGGGAATCCATTTGCTCTGAGTCACAAGGCCAGAAAGTGTCGGAGCGGCAACTCACACCCAGATCTGCCCAGACAGACCCTTAACCCGTATTCCTTCTGGGCACCTGCCTTGGCCTGGGGCTGAGCGATGCCCAGCGCACAGGTAACGTGGGAAGCCAGGATGAGCCTGATAGACACAAAGTCCGTCCGTCCGAGAGCCTCCCCTTTACACGCGGCCTGCCGGCTCCTTGGCGCTGCCTCTGGAATCAGTACAGTTTGGTCCGTTGCGGCGAGCCAGCCTCCGGCCTCGCGCCTTTATTGAGCTGCAGGAAGAGAAGTCATCCCGACAGCTGGTGTGCAGGTTCCAAAGACAGGACAGTGGCTCCTTCCAAATCTCCTTTGGTGACAGCACGTGTCTGGGGCCTCGAGAACCTGCTAGGGGAGTGCGTGTGCGTAGAGTTAATAAACGCTACACACACATGCACACAGGTGCAGGCTGAATCTCCTGAGAGCATTACCTGGAGGAATGAGGATGTAGGCCGGCCCTTAGAAGGTAGTAAGCATGTGATCAGGCAGAGAAAGGCAAAGAAGGATGCGTGAAGACATGTGGTGTGTGGTGTGGTCATAGCACGGAGATGGAGACACGCTGGTCTCGCAGCAGGTAGCTCCTGGGGGATGGGCGGCAGGAAGGATGAGGGGCCTTGGCCGGGACACGCCAGCTCTGCACCAACACCTGCAAACCAGTCTTAGGATGCGGGAGTACCTTTCCTGCCACACCCACCCCATCCCCACCCCCCGTACCAACACTGTTTTTCTTTCCCCAAATCTTGGCCATTCACGCTGGTTTATTCTTCTAGATCTGTTTTAGAACGATTTTCCTTAAGCCCCAAGACAAATTCTTTCGGAATTTCCATTATAATTATACCAAATCTTTAGAGTCACATGGGGGAGAGTTGGGGATCATTACAAAATTGTGTCTTTTCTTTGTAAATGCTCATCCCGGGTGGTGTAGATTTTTGTTTGAAATCATGCGTCGTGGGTATTCTCTGTGTGTGAGAGGGGGTTACCTTTGTCGAATTTGGGAAGGTCGGTTTTTGCTGTCACGAAAGCTCTGTTCTTTAAAAATCACAGCCCTTGAGGGCTTCGGATGGCACGATCATTGTTGCAACGCACACATGTGCTTAGACCTCCTCTTTTGGGGGGCTGCTGTCAGGACGGTTAAAACCCACCCCCTCTGCCCTTTTTAGGTTTGACACCTATAGATCCAAGAAAGAGAGCGAACGTCTGGTCCAGTACTTGAATGCGGTGCCCGTGGGCAGGATCCTTTCTGTGGCAGTGAACGATGAGGGGTCTCGGAACCTGGACGACGCGGCCAGAAAGGCCATGACCAAACTGGGCAGCAAGCACTTCCTACACCTTGGATTCAGGTACCCCCGTCACTCCCGCCCCCACCAGGCTCCAGGACCCCAAAGCCCCCCTGGGCCATGCAGGTTACCTTAGTGTCTGTTCCTTGCCCGTGGCACACCCCACTCAGTGCCGGCCTGGGGAGTGGCGGGCAAACGCCCGTCCGCACCGGGTGTATCTGGGAGCCCGGATTTTCTTACAAAGCATATTCCACTCTGAAAACACAAAAGCTCTCTGTTTGCATGAACTCATTCATTCATTCAGCCGCTTACAAAATGTCAGTGGGACATCTGCTGTGTGTAAGCCATGCCTCAGATTCACAGCTAGCTTCGTTTGCCCATTCTTTGGCAAAAGGGGTCATCGTGTGCCTGGGGGACGGGCAGACATTGGTTTAGAGATCCTACAAGGTGTCTGCCCAGCCCAGCACCCGGGGAGAAGGGCCTTTGATATGCCCGCTGTGTTTGGTTTGTCTCGGATTAGAGCCTCATGCCTGACTTTGGTGTGCACACACCTTGGCACCAACAGGAAACTGTTTGCCCCACAGTGGCCACACCTTTTTATCATGTTGAACCAGATCTCAGCTCAGGGGAAGGTCGAGGTCCTCCAATCTGTGGCTGTTGCAAGATCATGGGGCCCCTCCCTTCAGCTCTGCAGAAGCCCAGGCAGGGTTGGGGGCCAGAAGAGCCTCCCCTGGGCAAGGGAGGGGGGAGGCCGGGGGTTGCTCTGGGGTCCAGGGCGTGTTCTCTGACAGCCCAGGGGCTGCTCATTTTGGAAGGGTCTGGACAGGGAGCTCAAGGAGTCGAAGATGGCAAAAGGACACCTTGGTATCGCTAGGCTCCTTTGTTAGCAAAAGCTGAGGGGGCTTCTGTTTCCTGGTTTTATAAACCAGAAGGCCAGTTTATCGATTTACAATGGCAGCGAGAACCACCAGGGGACTGGCTGCTTAGGGCCTCAGCAGAAGAAGGTAATGGCTAAGGGCCCGCGACGCGGCCCGCATTTGCACCTCCTATAGGTGTGCCTGCAGGGAGGGGGCTCATTCTCTCTGCACAGTTCCTGCGTCTGTAAAGCAAAGTACATCAGGAGCAGTGGGAGGGGATCAGGTGCGATAATAAGTAGCAAAATATCTGCCCTCCTGTCTGGCACAGAATCAGGATTCAATACACGTCAGCAACTGTTTTCTCCTGAGAAGCAATGGCCACGGGGAGGATGGATGCTTGCCCTGTGTTGTCACAACCACTCCCCCGAGGGCAGGACACGGGCCGGCAGGAATTACATGCTGAGCCCTCGTTCGTACAGACACACGTTGAGGGACAAAACTCAAAGCATCTAAAATCAGCAGAAGAACCGAGTTGTGTGGCGGTCCGTGGGTGTTGGCGCGAGACTCTGGGCCAGACGAGGCGTGCTGAGCTCTCGTGGGCAGGCGGGAACAAAAAGAGAAGTGATGAGGAGGCGTGAGCAAGAGGGTGGGCGAAGGGCTCAAGGCGCAGAGCTGCAGGTGAGGATGAAGGCACGCGGGCTCCCCGCGAGAGACCGCAGGTGCCGAGGCCCAGGCCGAGCGTGAGTCTCTCCTGAAGGCGGGAGGAGCACAGGCAGCGGAAGGGGGCACTAGGGAGAGGGCAGAGACAAGCTGAGGAGGTGGGCACAGGAAGACATTTTGCTCTGCGCCCAGGAGCTTGGCTTTCATGCAAAGGGTACTGGGGAGCCATTGATGGATCTTAAGCAAGAGAGTGACCCGATCAAATCCCCAACCTCAGGAAAGATTTGCTTTCCAAAATGAAAGATCAAAACAAAAAATAACAAAAGCTCTTGAGTACCGTAGTCGATTGCCGTGTCATGGGGAGAGCGGGAGGCAGAAGATGGGCATCAGGGGGAAGACAGGAACGGGGAGGGAAACCTTCCGGCCTTAGAGCTCACTTCAGTGGAGGACGTCTTCCGCCGGCTTTTCCTCCTCCGTTCCCCACTGTGAGTGAGAGGCCTCTCCTAACTTTCCAAGGCCAGGGCATCAGGGAAAGAGCCTTTCTCTCCTGGATCCTGCAGCCTGGTTTTCCCAAAGCCACCGGAGCACTCGCTTCAGGACCTCATTGAGGCTGGCAGGGGGTTTGTAGGGCTGTGGGCTTGTTTGTGGTTCGTGCCCCGTCTCCTGCCAGAGTGGCGTTGAAGAGGCTCACGGGGAGCAAACATCAGGCGAGCCAGGTGGGTAGGAAGCACAGCGCTTGCAAAGACAGGCTCTTGTGGTCCGGGACAAGGGAAGCCCGGCCAACGAGCTGATCTGCCGGGAGCAGTGGGGAGGGCTGCTGGATCGGCGGGCTCTGTCTCAGCTCTGCCTCGGGGACAGGCTCAGACGTGTGAAGAACTTTACTTTTTGTTGTTGCTTTTACCAGACACCCTTGGAGCTTCCTAACTGTGAAAGGAAATCCCTCTTCTTCAGTGGAAGACCATATTGAATATCACGGTAATGAACAGAGGGAGAGAGGCTGAGTCCCCTCCGTGTCTCTCTGACCAAGAGGCCCGGGTCTTTGTGAACGACCGTCTTCCCTCAGAACGTGGCGGAACCACCTCCCAACGCCCAT
Source organism: Eumetopias jubatus (assembly GCF_037043125.1). Lineage (NCBI taxonomy): Eukaryota > Metazoa > Chordata > Mammalia > Carnivora > Otariidae > Eumetopias > Eumetopias jubatus. Next base: position 119,295,905 of record NW_028274813.1, read on the forward strand.
GTTCGCTGGCCCTGTTACGTGCAAGTGGCCAAAGCCTATCACTAAGATAATATTTACATTTGCAAAGAGATCACCACTGACTTAATTCAAAACAAGGGACCTAGGACAGGCAAGAACCAGGACAGATCCAGCAGGGGGAATATTTTGAGCTAAAAAGATACTTTGGATAGGTCTTTACCACCTAGCAGAAGACCCTGCTGGTTCTATTCCTAGACAGGAATTCACGGGAGAAATTGGGGCTCCAAAATACAGATTTTAATTAAATTTTTAAAACTGAAGCAGAAGAAGGGACAATAGATAATCTACTTCCCAAGTAGAGAGATTGGCCTGAAAGGTTTTTTTCGTTGTTGTTGTTTTTTAAAGAAAGAGTTCAAGATCTATGTGTTTAGGGGGTTTGCTCTGTCTTAGAAATGCATTCTTTGGAATGTGGGGGGGGGGTGCGGTCACTGACGCCCCTGCTCTCTACACAGGACACCGTGGCTCCGCGGCTGCCCGGGTGTCCAAAGTGTTCCAGACGGAGCACGGCGAGCATTTCAACGTCTCTTCCTCCAGCGAGTGGGTTCAAGGTGAGGAGAGTCTGGGGCAACCAGGAAAACCCAACAGTGGGAGAGAAGGGCCTCTCTGTGCCGAGCGATGGTGCTGTCGGCAGGAAACGGGCGGGAACAGGACCGGCCTTCACGGGGCCACACGGGGGGCTGGGGTGCAGAGAGCAATGGCCTCCCTGCAGGCCTCGAGCAACAGGCTGGCCGTAGCTTTCATCGTCATCTTTTCTGCGGTAACGAAGAATATGTGTTCTGTTGTTTTCGGCAAGTGAGAAAGTCAGTAAGAGGCGCTTTTAATGAAAAGGTGGGAGACTTGGCAGAGTGCTTGGGCGCACAGCCGGACGCACGGTGTTCGATTCCTGTTGCGCCGAGGGTGCTGGGGGCCACGCTGCGGGGGAAGCTGCCCTCCCGCGCCCTTCCCGCCTCACCCTGCTCTTTGCTTTCTGTCTAGATGTGGAGTGGACAGAGTGGTTCAACCATGACAAAGTGTCACACACTCAAGGTGGGGAGAAAATTTCAGACCTCCGGGTAGCTCACCCAGGAAAAATCTGCAACCGCCCCATTGATATACAGGTACCAAACTCAAAGCAATCGAAGAGTTATAAGGACTTTATTTTGAAGTGGGGTCTGTAGATGACAAACTTCCTTGCCGTCGGGGTGGTGTGATTCTCACGGCACTCCCAGGACACGGGTAAGCCAGGAAGACCCGTTCCTGTTTTAGGGCCTCTTCTCTGCTCCAGGCCTCCTGGGCAGTGAGTTCCCCAGCGAGGACCCAGCATTGTCTCCTGGATTCTACTTCCCACCTCCCTTGCCTCCTCCTAAAGCTGCTTCCACAGCCGTGGCTGACGGTGCCCTGGCGTGGGGACGGGTTGTCTCCTTCAGCCTCCCTTCTCAGTAGATTTCCTTTGGGCCCTTGAGTGCACAGGATCCAGATGGGATTTGGGGTGCCGGCTGAGCTCAGCCCACACCCCCACAGCCTGGTTCTCCACTGAGCAAAACAAACACCAGCATTGGTAGAGAATGGACCATGTTGGCTCAGGATCTTTGCTTGCAGTTGCTCCTCCAAAAGGGGACCCCGACTTTCTCAGTTGGCTCCGCCGGGACAGTGCCAAGTACACACACAGCCCTCACAGCCCACCAGCTTCGCGGGCAGACCGTTCTCACGCGGCCAAGGCCCTCCCCTCACATGGCTGCGACGTCCTCGAGAAGGATCGCCCCGGAGTGAGTCGCAGGTCGCAGGCTGTAGGCTCCCCTTGGGTCCAACAGAATCAGAAGGCACTGACGCCCCCAAAGTGCACCCTCCCCAGGTTTAATTCTAACTTTCTCTGGCAACGCTGAAGATTCCAGCCTCAGTTCTGAGATAGGCATCATCTTACTCCTTCAGTTCACTTGGCTGTGGCAAGTCCAGCCCTTTGCCAGGGTCCCCTCCCCAAGTATTTCTGGAAATCCTCCAGGAACGCTTACGTGGTCTACGGATGCCTCCCGGTGTCAGCTCTGCCGGCCGTCGGGCTCCACGCCGCGGCGTCTGGGAGGCCATGTCTCTGTGGCAGTTTCCCTTCGGCATTGCCCTTTCTCCCAGTACCTCTGTTCCCGGCAGGGACACAGGCTCCTGCCTATGTCCAAGCACAGCTAACCCCAGGCTAAAGGATTAAATAAAACTGTACTGAAGGCTTGGAGGCAACAAAGCAGGGACAAGCATACATATATGTATCAAATATAAAATAGCGTGGGGCACGACCGCTCCCTGGCCCCATTATCCAAGACCCTCCAAGGGAGCCAACCCCAAACGCTATAACCCCTAGGCGGTCACCGCATTCCAACGCCCAGCTTGCTTCCAACAAAAGGAGTGTCCTTGACAATGAATTCCTGGAGTTCCCGTTCTCAACTATTGGAGGTCTGGCAAAGAATAAAAGATCCAACCACAGCCCCTCCCCGCCACCCCCCGCCCCCCAAGGCTGGGACCAGCCTTCTCACAAAAATGCATGCCTTGATAATATTTTGCTGAGCATGGTAGACCCTTATTGATTCAAAACTCTCAGTTCCAGAATGGGACGTTGGCTTTTTCTCGGCAAAACAAAGGCCCACAGAAGCAGTTGAGGGTTTGGGTGCAATAGTTAAGGTGGCCCTTTCTCCCAGCCCCTGGCCCTCTGCTCCCACGCCCCTGAGGTGGGCACCACCTTAAATCTTGCAGCCCACACTCCAGTCCTGGCTGGAGACCTCGGTCAAGTTACTCAGGGTCCCAAGCTCCTCTTAGGCAACAGCGAGGATCCTCAGGGTTTCCCTGTGGCATTATTTTGTGGATGTCATGTAACAGTATATGAAGGGCCCACGCATTTTTTACTATTTTACAATCATTATCCTAATCATATTGTTATTTTGTAATTATTAATTATCAAAAATAGTAATAGAATTGTGTCTACTTAAGGTGGAGACCAGTTTCCCTGAACAGTGATGGAGCCCTCTCTTGTTCTCTTTATCCCGAACTGAGGTCATTCTTCAGGTTTAGAGAAAGGGGGGGTGTGGAAGCAAAAGCGGAGTTGCAGAGATGCCCCCCCAAAAGTATTGTGCGACACTGTGCCTTGGAAAATGTGCAGTTCTAATCACTGATGTTTTCAGGCTCAGTTCTCAAGGTTATGGGCTCTCCTGCAGAAGAGCGCTCTGGCCTCCACAGAGAAAAATGGGAGCTCATTGTCATGTCAGCGACCTTGACCTTGCTTCTTTAAAACCCTCTGAACCTTAGCTTTTTCCCAAGGGCAGGTCTGCAATTCCTGCTTCTCCCAGGGCCCTGGAGGCCTCCAAGATAATGGCCGTGAGCGTGACTCTTGCCGGAAAGGGCTGGATTGTCGTGATGACTGAGCTCACTGCCATACAGCTCTTCTTGGAAGCCAAAGACAACAGATACCTGCTGTGTTCAAAATAATGTTTCCTGAAAAGCCCCCCCCGCCCTCTTTTTTAATAGGTTGACTATACTTTGCCCCCCTATTTTCCCGGCCCTGGTCCCTGTGGTCTCTGTGCCTAAGAGGACAACAGCTTCAGCCTGGATCTAAATTGCTTGTCTCTGACGACAGCAGAGGGCTTGCTGCAGACACACCCGGGCTCTGGGACGAGCCCCAGCGGGCGGCGATCGCCGCCTCCTCGGGGCCCGCTCCCTAAATTCTCTACCTGGCCTTGAGGCTGCTCGCCCATCGGCCCCTATCACCGAGAGCCCACTCCGTGCCAAGCCCTGGGCTGGAAGCTGGGATCAGGGAGACGGGCGGAAACCGGTCCTTGCCCTCCCCGGAGCCCAGGATCCCGGGGGAGGAGACAGACGTTGAACAGAGGACTGAATGTAGGCTGCATGCCTGAGGGCCACAGGGGGAGGTGCTGAGCAGCACCAGCTCTGTGGTTGGCTGAGTCTGGATTCGAATCTTGGCTCTGCTGCTTACAGGCTTGGTTGACCCTGGGCAAGTGACTCACCCCCTGAGGGTCAGCTTCCTTATCTGTCAAGCCTGCGGCCTCGTTGTTGCTGTGAAGCTGGGATGAGATCATATCCGTAGCACTTTGCCCTGTGACTGCTCTGATGCCCAAGCCACACCTGGACACACCAAATCTGGGCCCTGCAGGATGGGGCCTGGGCATGAGTCTTTTTAAGGGCTCCCCACGTGACGTGGACCCACGCCGGGACACCAGTTGATTGAACATAGCGGGTCCTCCGTAAATGCCGGCCTCCATTCCCAGTGGCAGGGGTGGTGGTAGGAGTTGCCGCCCATCAGTGGTTTGGGTACGGGGGACCACCCGGGGACCCCGGCGAGGCATTTCTCCATCCTGTGGCTTTGCATTGTCTTCCTTAGAGCAAAACTGTTTTCTTAGAACAAAAGTGATGCTCGATCGTTTAATGATCATCTTGGGCCTGACGAAATCGTTTTTGCAACAGGGACAAGTTTAGACTTGTGAGTGGATGTTGATACCATTAATCATCAACTTCTTTCTTTACACGCACCAAAATGATTTTGCTCTATAATTTCCGTGCCGTTTCCAGGCCACGACAGTGGATGGAGTTAACCTCACCACCGAGGTTGTCTACAAAAAAGGCCAGGATTATAGGTTTGTGTGCTACGAGCGGGGCCGAGCCTGCCAGACCTACCGTGTGCGGTTCCTTTGTGGGAAGCCTGGTAAGCAGCTGCTTGTCGGGGACACAAATGCAGCCGTGGCTCGTTCCTTGAGCTGGCAGATACGCACTGTGAGTTTGGATGCGGCTGGGTCAGCCGCCCCCGGCCAGCTCAGTGACCGGGTGCTTCTGCCAAGCTCCCAGTGGAGAGCCCTTCTGGGACCCAGGAGCCGTGGGACGGTCCTCGGAGTTGGCAGGAGCCGGCCGAGCCCCACCCTGCCCATATGCCTTTGAGGAAGGGAAAGGTCCGGCCCAAGAAAACGAGGGTGCCGTGGCCAGAGCTGACCTTCTTGCAGCCCTCCCCTGCAGAGACATGAGCTCGTGGCTTCTGGGTGCTATTATTTTAAACCCGGGTCCCGAGGTGCTCGTTAGAAGGGCTGGGAAATGGTCGGGTTGTTCGCCGAGGCACTTGGCCTTCTCCAGAAGGCGGTCATTCGGGATGAGAGCTCTTTGGGGGAAGGGCTTACAGCTACTGTAAATAATAGTTGAGAGGGACTATATTTGTTTTACATCTTGAGCAAAGTGGGTGTGGTGAGGCAGCCGCATTTAACTCTAGTGAAGGAGTTGGTGGAAAATTCCCCTGCCCAGAGCTAATGAAGGGCTCTTTTTTGGTGGCGTTTTGTTGACTTCAAAAACCTGCACCAAGACTGGGATGGGCTGAGCCTGGTGATTTGGGTTTGGATAGGCAAACCTGGCATTTATCTGGGGAGGGAAAGGGAAGAGGTGGGCGGTCAAAAATTGGCCAAGAATGCAGGGTTAATAGCTCAGGCCCTCCTGTCTGGGGTTACAGTGAGGCCCAAACTCACCGTCACCATCAACACCAACGTGAACAGCACCATCCTGACCCTGGAGGACGATGTTCGGTCATGGAAGCCCGGAGACACACTGGTTGTTGCCAGTACTGATTACTCCATGTACCAGGCAGAAGAATTCCAGGTGCTTCCCTGCAAAGCCTGTGCCGCCAACCAGGTCAGAGTGGCAGGTAAGACTTCCACTAAGCCCGCCCTAGGCTGCACGAGTCTGTTGTCTGAAATCACAAGTTTGTATCAGTCAGCTATTGCAATAATGCTGCATAATGAAACAGACCTCAAACTCTCATGGCAAGCACTTCTCACTCGTGCACCTGCAGCTGGTCTAGGGTCCAGCTTCTCTAGACTGAGCTTGGCCCCAGGATGACAGCTGGGTTCCGATCAGCTCCATGGGACTCTCTTCTCAGGACCTATTCTTCCTGTGGGGGAGGTAGAAAGTTCCCAGGAACAGAAACACAGAGGACTCAGGGCCTGGGCTCAGGACTGGCGTGCTCTCACACCCACATTCCACTGGACAAAGCAAATAATGTGGTTAGGCTTAGCATGCATGGGGTGGGTCAGCCTATTTGTCCCATCAAGGTTGAGGGAAGGGAGTGAATATTTGTTAGGCAATAATGCAATCTACCAGGAAATTTTAAATCTCTTCTTTCTACAGCTTTGGAGTCTTCCTTTCTTCTTCTTTCTCCTAAGTGTTGACTTAGTGGTACTGCAATTTATATTATGTGAGGTTCCTGGAATCTCAGATTGTTGGGATTAAAAGTATAATCCAGGTCCATGTTTATTAGTGGAGAGAGTTATATACGCATGAGGGTTCTTTGGTTATAAGCACTGGAATCCAACTTGACTATTGTAAGCAAAAGAGGAATTTGTCAGGAGGCCACTGAGCTTCAAGAAGTGATGAACCCAGGTGCACAAGGACTTTGGGGGTCTGGGTAGTGGGAGTGAGTGTGCAGTGTTCTCGGGGCATCGCTGTCCCGAAGCACCATGCGAGGTCCCTGGGACATAGTGCTCATGCCACCTTCCAGGGAGACCGCGTCCTGTTGGGCTGGGGGCTCAGGTGCTCCGCCCTCTGGCAGTGCACCTTCACCAGCATCCCTCTGGGCCTACTGAATGGAGAAAGGGCCCCTCCCCCAAGGCAAACTGCGGAAGAAAATGGCCAGAAGAAAGGAGAGTCGATCCTGGGCATCATAACTACCAGGCGCTACAGGACCGTGGCACCTGGAGAAGGTCTAGGATTGAGGGAGAGTGGAGGAAGACAGATGGAGAAAACGTCGCCTATGTATTCAAACTACCTGTTGCTTTAGAAATAAGACTATAGGAAGTTAAACAATCTTTTTGGCTGGTGGGAATGTGCTTGGGATGGAATCTGGGGGGACAAAGGTTTAAACACCAGAGCAGTGGCAGTATAGCCCAATCTCCTTGTCCTACGCTCGGGGGGCCGTGGGCGCTGGAGGCCGCCCCCAAAGTCTGCAGCCGTGGTCGTGGGGGGGCGGGGCAGAGCCTTCGAATGGAAGGCCGTGGGTGCCCCGGGGCAGACGGCGGTTTGCTGAGCGTGGCTGGACACACATCTGTGCTTGACAAGTTAACAGAATCTGCCCTTTTAAATAATCATTTGTTCAAACCCCTACGTTCTTTGAATAGAGGTTTGGGGAATAAACACAAGTCCAATTAAATCTTCATCCCGGAGAGAGGGAAAAAAAAAGGGAAAGATACATGTCGAAGTAATACATTCTGGTGCGAGGGGAATAAATTCAACAAAAAAGGGAGGGATTGAAGTTAGCAAAAGCTACTGAAATAGACCATAAGTTTGTCTCTGAGCTTCCTGGCTGTGAGAGCAGAGAAAAAAACATCACAGATTACTTACTATTGTCCAATAAAAAGGAGGAGACCAGAGGCCCAGACGGACCGCTTCCCCGAGGCCCTGAGCTACGGGGTGGGGGGGGATTCAGCTCAGGGTCTGCGTGCATAGCTGTGAGGTTGCACTCCTCATACTAGATCGGGGCATGCTGTTGGTCTCGTTTCCTGAAGACATTTTAGGGAAGGCTCCTTCCTTCCTTCTTTCTCTTCTTTCCCTACCACCCCTCCCTCCCTCCCTCCCTCCTTCCTTTTCTCCTTCCCTCCCTTCCAGTTCTTTCTCTCTTTGGTAGAGCACGGGGATTGGAATTGCAGGAATGCGGTTCCCAGCTGAGTGACCTTAGACAAATACTTAACTTCCCTGTGCCTCAGTTTCCTCGTCTGTAAAACAGACACAGTGATCGTAAATCATAACTGCTTCCCGGGGTTTGTGAGGACTGGCGGATTGAATCGTTCAGTGTCTGGTAGGCAGTAAGGGCTCTGTGAATGTCAGCTACTGTTATTGGGCAGGACGTGTGCAATCATGTAGCACCTAAGCTTGAGGACGGACAGGAATGGTGCCTGTGTGTCAGTTCTGTAGGTAAAGACATACCGTAGAGTGAGAAAAGCAAACGGATGTGCATCGTTCTCAGCAGCCCCCAGCTGAGGTCCGTCACAGATTCTGTTCTGAGTGTCCTGATGTCCTGGGCGTGGAGGCGGGAGGCTCTGTGAGCGCAGGTGCCCCCCACGCGTCCTTCCTCCCCCAGGCTGGGCACCCCCGGCCCCCTTCACGAGGACACACAGGGAGGTGGGAAGGAGCGCATCAACACCCAGAGGGCGCCCTCGGGGGGCTGACCAGGGGTCGGGTGTCCTGGACTGTCGGAGGGGGACGGCACGGTGCAGGGCAGCGTGCTGGGGACAGCATGCCGCAGAAGAGGGCCGGAGCAGCGGGGTGAGGCGTAGCGGGGGTAGAAGGGCTGCGTGGGGCTGGGGGGCAGGGGGCGCCGCGGGGACCAGCTTCCCTCCGAGTGTGTCGGCCTGTTGCATTTCCCCTGGTGGGGAAAGGTTCCCCGGGCCCCCTGTTTACAGGAGACTGCCGAGTGAAGCTCGTGCCCTGTATTAGACCCATGGCCTTCGCTGTGTGACTCCTGTGTCCCCCGGGCCGCTACGTGTGCACAGCGCTCCTGGGACGTCAGGTGTCCTCCTGGACTCTGACGGGAGTGGCATTCAGACGGTGTGAGCCGATGCTCGCTGCTCAGTGCTGGGGTTCTGGTGGCTTCTAGGAGGGTGAAAAGCTTGCCCACTTGGAGGTGGACACAGGAGCACCTGCAGAGGCCCCCCAGTCTGCTCAGCCCGGCCCACGTCTGCACCCCTGTGCTGGGCACCCCGAGGCCTGGGAGGGGCCAGGTTTCACTTCAAGCAGCTCCCGAGAGCCGAGGGGCCCCGAGGGCGAGGGGCCGGGTGCTGTTAGGGCGGCCAGCCCCACCCAGCGGTCGGTGTGGCTGTCGGGGGGAGGCTGGAGAGTGGCCCCACTTGGCAGCGGCGGACCCACAGGCCCAGCTGCCCCCTGAGCCTTCTGAAGGCTGGACAGACAGTGGGATGGGGTTGCTCCGGGCCCTGGTGCGGGGGGAGGAGAGGAGAATTGAAGACGCAGGGCCCCCCTCGGGCCCCTCCACACTCCCTCGGGGCACCCCTCCCTGGCCCGCTCCCCCTGACAGTTGGGCTCGGAGTGGACCGTCGGCTTTGCCCAGAGGCTTTGAGGCTTTTGCCTGAAAACAGCGCCCCCTGGTGGACAGCCTCTGAAAAGCTCGAGGTGTCGGGGGCGGGGTGTCTGTCTATTTGTCTGTCTGTCTTGGGGAGGCTCCTATTTGTCTGTCTGTCTTGGGGAGGCTCCTGTGTCTGCTTTTCAGCCCCAAGCCTGGCTCTCCATCCCCCACTGACATGAAGCAAGGGTTCCCACCTGCCGCATCTTTTCCGAAGCTGTGCCCCGCAGCAGTGACATCTTAGGGTTCCCCCCAAAGGCTGGCTGCAGAGCGGGGCACGGCCTTCCCAGATCCTCCCTCCTCACTGCCCCCAAATTCCAGGAAACAGGCCTTCATGCCTATTAAGGGTTTTCTGACAGGAAACAGATGGGGATCACCAAGTCATGAAAGTGTGTGAATCATCTCAGAGAATATTCCGGAGTGTTGCTCTCCGCAGGGTGGGTCTCCACACCTCCTGACCCGCAGTCGGAAGCCTCCCCAGACCTTCTGCATTTGCACTCCCCCACTCCCGCTTTCCCTGCCCCCCAGCACACACCCCTCAATAATACCACGGTTAATCTCCTTAGGATGACCGTTCTTTGTTTCCTGTGACTGCCAAGCACTTTACAAAACCGTCTCGCTTGCTCCTCGTGATGCCCTAACACGGTGGCAGCCGCCGTTCCTGCGGGACACGCAGGAGGACACTCAGGTGCAGGGAAATTAAATGTGCAGGGTCTGCTCACCAGTATGGTCACGCTGTTCAAGTCCTCCTAGCCCGCTTCCGGGGCCCGTAGCCGCAGGGGGCCGGCGGCCGGCGTACTGGACGGCGCGCAGTAGAGCATCTGCAGCACCTCAGGGGTCCTAGGAGGGCAGGCTGGTGTCGACCAAGCAAGTCTGTGGGGTCGACCAGAGCCGGGATTCAAACTCCGAGCTCTCCAGCTCCCAGGCTACCTGTCCCCTGGGTCTCCGCTCTGAGACGATTGGCCCGGACCAGGAACGTGCGAGCTGTGTGGCTGAGACGGCCTGTCCGGGACCCTCCAGCCCGAGCCCGCCACCCCCCCCTTCCCCCGCACCCCGGGCCAGTGGCCCTCCTGGATAATTTGGGACAATCTGGCTGGGCCACATCTGCTCTTCCCTGGTTGGCCCTCATGCACCAGAGCTGCGAGAAGCAAGGGAGGGAGGGAGAATCTGCAGACAGGATGGGGTGCTGGGAAAGCGGGGCATGCGGCTCCCCCGGGGCAGCTGGCTGGGGGGACAGTGGCCTGTGAACGCGGCAGCAGGACAGATCTGTTGGCTGTGGGGTTTCGTAAAGGTCCTGCTACAGGCTCCACAGTGCGGGGAGGAGGCGGTGGGAATTGAGCTCTCAGTCGGCCCCACGCACTCCTGAGAGTGGATCAGTCCCTCCGTCTCCCACACCCCATGTCCCCCCATGGAGCAGCCTGGAGATGTGAGGCAGTGGCAGGAGCCCCGGGCTCCTGTCTTCCCCGGGGACAGCACGGGGGGCACCTGCACCGGCCACTTGGGCCACACCAGTCCCTGCCACGTGCCAGGGGCCGTGTGAAGCTCATTCCCTGGATTAGCGTGGTCAGCAAGCCTGGCTACTTTTGAGACACATGCTAGCAATAGCTCGATTTTATGGAAGGAGAGCCTGAGATCCAGGGAGCGTGAGTGATGTGTGCAGGGACTCACAGCCATCATCTGAGTCGGGATCCAGAGCCACAGCCCCCTGCAGCCTCTCCCCTACCTCTCCCGCCATGTTCGAGGGGACCGTGGGTCCCTGCGGAAGGCCCTCTGGTCAGCGTTCTGCCTATTTGCCCATAGTTTAAGGGGGCACTGATCCCCGAAATGCACTTGCTACGAGGGGCAGCTGGACATCAGGGGATGTGTGCCCGCGTGGGGAGGCCTGGTGTCCTGGCCCTGCCGGCACGGTGGGTACCCCAAGAAGCAAAGGGGGAGGTGGAGGGCGGTGGGGAAGGCCGCACCGGGAAGGAGCCCCAGAAGCAGGGTCTGGAAGGACAAAGCCGTCCGCTGCCCAGACGAGGCAGCCCGGCCGGAGGGGCAGCTAGGCAGAAGCGCTGAGATGTGAAGTAGCAAGGCTCATTCAGGGAGGGCTGGTGCTCTGCTCGAGCTGCAGCAGAAGTGAGTGTGGGGCGATGACGCATAAGCCCACAGAGCCTGGGGTTTTGCCCCGTCGATCCTGCAGGCTGGGAGACGGGAGCTGAGCCCCTCAAAGCTGCACGGGATCTCCTCTCCTGTGGCTTGGGCCGGCAGCACTGAGCCCGCGCTCTCTGCATAAACTCTCCCATCATGTGCTCAAGCCTCGGGGGTCCATCCCTTCGGGAAGTGCGCTCCATGCTGGGCCTCCGGGGAGCCAGCTCCTCAGGCACGTGTCCCTTGCGTTGGCTGGTTCCTGGCCACCGCTGAGCTGCCTCTGGGGCACCAGTCAGCTGGTCTTCCTTCTGCACCCCAGGAACAGTGGGAGGTGGCCTTGCTTAGTTGAGGAAGCCTTTGAAGCTTTACTGGGTGTTGCCTGCTGTCCATCGGGGTGTCCGCTTGTAAGGAAAAGAAGGTCTGCATCCAGCACACTCAGCAGCATGAGGCCAGGCAGACCAGGGGCTTTGTCATCAATTCTCCGTGTATCCATTGCTGGAAGGAGGGCGTTTAAAGCCGGTGAGCCGGGGAGTCTCCTTCCTCACCAGCGATCAGATGCTGCTCTAGGTGCAGCTTTCTGTCCGCCCCCGCCCCCCCCCCCCGGTCTGCGTCGCTCAGAACCCCACGCAAAGCTCTTTGTGCAAGAGACTCTACTCCCCGCCCCTCACCTGCAAGGCTACGTATCTGTGATAGCGACGGCCACAGAGCCAATGGGCAGGAGACCAGCCAGGGATGGAGGGGGAATCTTCCACACGGGCAGCCAGAGGGGATCCTGCATCTGGACCCTAAAACCATGAAACCACGAGGCTCTGTGATCTGAGCCACAAGCCACAGGGGGGTAAGGGAGCCAGCAGTCTGCAGAGCGAACTTGTTTCAAACGCTCCTCCTGGCAATGTCAGACTGTGGACGGAACCAGAGTCTTCACAGCCCTGCCCCCACCTCTGGCGTCCGTGCCTGGCTCTGGCTTCGGAGATCCCTGGGCCTGATAGTAAAGCATAGTGAATAGACTCTCTGTAAAACGAGTTTTCCTAGTACTTTTAAAGCAGGGCTCTGTGGTACACGGAGGAACGGCCCCACAGATGCCCACGGGCTAGTCCTCTGCACGTGAGAATGTCTGCTCGCACGGCAGAAGGGACTTGGTGGGTGCGATTGAGTTAAGGCTCAGGAGATGGGGGATTATCCTGGGTCCCCGGGGTGGGCCTAGTGTCATCACAGGTCCTTAGAGGGGACGCAGCAGGTCAGAGTCCGAGGGGAAGGTGACGTGCGACACAGCTGGTATCGGAGTGAAGTCCGCCCGTTGAGGGAGGAGGAAGGGGCCGTCAGCCAAGGAGCACAGGGGGCTGCTGGAATCTGCAAACGGCCAGGACGGTTCCACCTGGCGCCTCCCGAGGGAACCAGCCCTGCCCCACCCGACTGCTGACCCGGGGCCCCAACCGCCGACCCAGGGCCCCGACCACTGACTCGGGGGCCCTGACCCTGCACTTCTGGCCTTTGAGATGTGAGGCAAGACATTTCTGCTGCTTTAAGCCAGTCAACGGGCGGCAGTTTGTTGTAGCAGCCCTGGGAGCTGGTGGTGATGCCAAAAGGGTATCGTGTCAGCTTTGCCGCATACCAGTTTCACGTCCTGAACTAACAAGCTTCCAGAAACTGCCATCCCCCCGACCCTGCAGAATCCCAAAGCGCAGCCCCCGAGGTCCCACAGCCCCCACAGGATGCATGCCGTGCCTCGTGAAGGAGCGGGCAGGGGTGGTCCCTGTTGGAGCGCGTCTCAGGCCCATCACAACCCCGGCCAGCCGTGCCGTGGGCTGACGCCTGTGTGCCGTCGCTCAAGCCAGGGCCGCAGTGAAAGCCGGGCAGCACCTGCCATGAGGTGCAGGCTGCAAATCCACACGAGAGGTCATGCTCTGGAACCGTGTCCTCGAGCGGAGGAGAAAGCCCCTGCTAGCCAGGTCAGCTCCCCCAGTGACAAGCTGCGTGTAGAAGCAGGCCAAGATCTCTTTATACCACGAAAGACTCTGGGGTTGGTGTGGGGGCGGATTGGGGACCGTGAGGCAGTCCCCAGGTTCCAAGCCCCTGTCCCCCCCGCACCTTCCCTGGGGTGCACCTGCCGTCCGGGGAGAAGGACGGGGCTGGAGGAGAATTAAGTGGATTTGAGCAGACTGAGGGAGCGAGGCAGCTATGGGTCACCGGTTCAGGGACTCGAGTGGCACAAAGGAGACTGACGTTAGCTGCAAGAGTAGCTGAGTTGGGCAGAAAAGGTCTTTTAATAATTTTTTAAGGATAGGCGGTCTGGATGAGTTTGGAAGTAGAACATAAGGAACCCACACGAGGGAAGAAGAGAAGTTACGGAGTCCAGGACCCTAAGACTGTAGAAAGGGATGGGGTCAGGAGTACAAGGGAGAGAGCACCCTGTCCTCGGGGCTGGCCCACCAGGACACAGCCACATTCCAGTCCCAGGGAAGGAGCGAGAGCAGGGGCCGCCCGCGGCTTCCGCTCATCCTGTGACCACACCAGCAGGGAGTCTGGGAAGCGCGGTTCTCCCGGGGAGCATACGTCGAGCTCAAACACAGGAGGCCCCAGTACCAGCAAGCAAAAGGGGGGACCCATACTGGGGGACAAATAGCCATTTCTGCATGGGCTTCAGATGTGAGTCTGCATGGCTGTGAATCCCAGCTCTTCTTTTAGGCCAGGAAAGAAGAGTCTGCGTGGGCTTCCTTCTTCTGTAACATGGGACCAGGGGAGCCCCGGGGACCACCGTGCACACAGGTGGGGTGATACGTAAGCAGCAGTGGATTTCCCACCCACCCCTTTCTGCCCTAGGGAAGCCACTGTACCTGCACATCGGGGAGGAGATAGACGGTGTGGACATGAGGGCTGAGGTCGGGCTGCTGAGCCGGAACATCGTGGTGATGGGGGAGATGGAGGACAGATGTTACCCTTACAACAACCATGTCTGCAACTTCTTCAACTTCGACACCTTCGGGGGCCACATCAAGGTATGGGTCCGCCCGACCAGGAGCATTCTCGCGCTGCCAGCCTGGCAGGGACCCTGGCTGGGGAGGGCACGGGAGCAGGAGGTAGGACAAAGGGCAGGGACCTTCTGGAAGGCGAACCTCTGCTGTCCAGTGTGCTGTTCCGGCTGTTGAGCCCTGGCTGGAAGACAGGAGGGGGCCACCTTGGGGATGGCCGTCCACTCCCCGGCCACACGCCACCCTGGGCTCCCTGCCTCTACGGCTTCCAGCCCCCGTTCCTGCTCTCGCTCCCTTTCTCCAATGCCTCACCCCAGTCATCTCCCAGAAGAGCTGGCATTTCACCCACACAAGTCACGCTTACCATAGACCCATGAATACCCAGACACGCGAGCAGGCAGGGGAGACGAGCTGGACGTCGGAGTGTTTACCAAGAGATGGAGGCAAAGAGGGAGCTGGCTCACGACGGAGTTCTGCCGCCCAGGGAAGAGTGGTGGTCAGCGGTGTGCGGTCAGTGGTCCGCGAGAGCTCCCGGCTTCCTAGCATGGGGCTCACAGGGGAACGCTGTCTGCACCCTGTCTAAAGAGTCGTTACCCAGCATGCTGAACGTCACGACGCCCCAAAGCTGTTCGTGTGGCCGTCGATTTCAATGACTTAGGATCGAAGCCGACAGACTATTGGTGTCTCGGAGTTTTGTGAGGACAGGGCTCTTGAAGCCGCCACTGTGTGCTATCAGGATAAGACTTCCTGGTGCCCTAACTGAAGGAAGGAGCGGAACCTGCGGAGTGCACAGCGGGAGCCCTACTGGCGTTGGGCGGCCCCATATCACATGTGGGCTCCCAGCATCCACAGCCCCTGCTCGCTCAGCAGGGCTCCCTGGTCACCATAGCCTCCAGAAGCACTCGCTCGTGTTCCCGGTCAGGCTCTGGGGGTGAGGGGGGCCAGGGCTTGTGCAGAGACTCATCAGAGAGACCAGAGCCTGTTTCCAATTCTGAGAGCGATCCCTGAGCCTTCAGGGTCCCCTTCCTGCTTTGCCCAAATGAGGCCTCAGGATGCCCCTTCCCGAGTGGCATTCCGCTTGACATGTGCTCTGGGAGGACTGTTAGCATGTCCTTAAGATCTGCCTACTCTAGGAGCAGCTGGCTGAGCCCCACTTCTGACAAGAGTCATTTCCACAGTGTGCTTTTACAGTGGGTTCTTGGAGTGGAGACATCCACGGTGGTGCACACAGAGCACCCCATGGCTCGCCCACGCTACCGGGGTCAGGGGCTGATGGAGAGTCCCAGCTCAGCATCCCCATCCTTCCACCGGGAGGGCCCGCAGACCGTGGGCAGAGCACAGGCTCCTTCTGCCCCTGGATGCCCAGCCTCGGGCCAGCCTCGGGCCAGCATATCTTGGGGTTCCCCCTTCCTTGTGACACTCAGTGACTTAGGAGGGAGGGTGGGAGTGGAGGCCAGCCCCAGCTGTTCCAAGCAGTTCACTGTCTTGGAACATCCGTGAGTTATCCAAAGCGCCTCGGCACCCGGGTGGTGAGAGGGCCAGGGGCCTTAACCCGTCTGCAGGTCATATGTTGGGTTCGCTGCGTGGCCGAGGCAGGGATCAGCGAGGCACTTTGCATGTTTGGGACGCGGCCCCGGCGAGGGGGTCGGGGGCACCTCACACACCCTTCTGACCCTCGCCTCCCCTCTGGCAGTTTGCACTGGGCTTTAAGGCTGTGCACCTGGAGGGCGTGGAGCTGAAGCACATGGGACAGCAGCT